>NC_090736.1:61601241-61608741 GCF_036898095.1 Palaemon carinicauda | reverse complement strand
CTTATGCTTTTATAAGTTATCTTGAGAAAGTGCGAGCTATTTGGGAGGCTAAGTTCTCAAAGGTGAGTGAGGACATTTCCTCTTTAGTGAATTGCCTTAATGCTTTAAATGTTCCTGTATTGCCTTCCAGCTGTGCACCTGCCCTTGGTACGCCAGTTGCTGAGGCGAGCGGACACCGTGAGGTGATCCCCTTCCTAAAGCAGGGCAGGTCGCAGGTCCAGTTCACCATCACCCCTGATGGGTGTATGAGCATCTTGGACAAAGAAATCCCATCGTTAGTTCATTCTCCCCATCGTTAGTTCGTTCTCCCCATCGTCAGCAAGGTAGCACCCCTACTCTGTCGCAGGCTCCTTTATCTTCAGACCCAGGGAGGTCAAGATTTCGTTCTCCTCATTGTCGACGAGTGAGCTCCCATGTGCCTTCGCAGGACCGTGAACCTTCAGACCCAGGAAAGTCTTCTCCGCATTCCAGTTGCAGGAAATATTCTTCTAGGAGCTCGTCTCGCAGTAGGAGGCACACCTCTCAACAGTCCAACTCAAGTATGTCTCCCATGGGTAGGTCCACATCGAGACCCTATCATAAAGACCTATCTCAACATTCTTCAAGCCACAAACCCGGACTCTCATCCCTCAGGTCCTTGAGGGACTCGAGTGATTCCTCTGACCGAAGGTCCAGAAGCCAGTCTTCAAGGAGAAGCAACCGGAGTTGGCCGCATCATTCCCCACACCACCTTTCTCCTTATTCCAGGACTCATTGGGAGGACAAGAGACCTAGCCGTTCATCTGTTAGATCCCACCATAGATCTCATTCGACCTCTCCTGCGAGATCCTACAGGTTCTCCAAACATTCTCGTCGTTCTTTATCCAGTAGTACTGGGAGACGTCACTCCCGAAGCCATTCCCCTTCCAGGAGTAGACATCTTTCGTCTACCAGAAGCCCCAGATCTTCGCAATGTTCTCAGCCGAGGACCCGGCATGATCACAAGTCACCTTCTACAAGTTCCTCACCAAATGATGGAGATGCAGAATTCTCCAGGAGACTTTGGGCGGTAGCGGAAAAATTTAGAATTCTTCAGGACGACCAGATGGACAACATAGCTCTTGAAACTTTGATCCCTAATTCCTTCAGGGAATTGATGAGTCTTTCTGAGAATGCCTTCCCAGAGAGTGTTCAGCAAGTGAAGGAGGTTTCAGCTTCCTCTAAGCCCGCCCTGAATCGCTTTGTTCAGGGTCTGGAGAAGCAGAAGTTTGACAGATTACCCAAATGGACCCCATCAGAACCCTTAAAATTAGCTCACCAGGGAGTCAGGAAACGAGCAAAGGAGAGATGTCAGGCTGGACGCATCCCATACCCCACCTTTGCTCTAGGCAAGACCAAGCAATACCTGCAGCCAGAAGAAGATTCTTATGATCCAGCTCCTACCCCTCTCAACCCCTCCTATGAAGACGTGTTACCCTCACGAGTGAAAGGACAACGTGCCATGGTTGGTATTACAGTAGAAGTGCAAGAGACTGGAATCCTCCATTAGAAGAATACAGGAGGTTGGGAACATGCTGGCCTGGCTGTGGTATGTATTGACAGCTTTTCTGAAAAAACCTTCTTTCCTCACAATGCACCGACCCCTCTACCTACAGATAGCCAGGTCTAGTGGATGCTGCCTTGAGGACCAGATGAAAGGGGCTACTTACCATGAGGCTTACCTGACTGGTAAAAGAAGGGACCATTATCTCACCAGAGCCCCTGCTTCTCTCTCTATACGTCATAAAGACCTACTGAGGGAATCCCAGATGTTTGGACATCACCTTTTTGAATGCTACTCTGGAGGATGTTCTCTCTCGGGCCCAACTGTCTTCCAAGATGAGGAAGGAAGATATGCTAAATGATTTGTTAAAGAAATCGCTTTCATTTAAGCCGCAACAGAAACAGTCCTACCCTCAGAGGGATTCGGGCAAATGCCTTATTCTTCAGCAAGGAGGTCGAGGAAATGATAATAGATATGGGAAGAAGCAGAAGTCCACAGTTGCTGCTTCATCAAACTTCCAAGCCAGGAAGCAGGACAAGAAGGACTTTAAGTTCTCACAGGACCCTGTCCCAAAGGGTTTTCAGAAATAGGGGCCAGTTCCTTCACACGAACACGAACAAGTGGGTAGCTGCTTACAACGTCATTGGCAGGCTTGGGAGGCCCTGAATTCGGACCCTTGAGTGACCATTGTACTAAGGGATGGGTACAGGATACCTCTCAAGTCTCAACCACCCTTGACCAGTCATTCGCCACCATCCATCAGTTACTCCGGCAGGTCCGTAAAGCAACAAGCGCTCAGGGAGGAGATGCTACAGCTGAAGTACAAGGGGGCCATAGAGCTAGCCCCACCCAACTCTTAGAGCTTTCACAGTCACATGCTTGTGGTGACGAAAGCTTCAGGAGGTTGGAGACCCATCATCGATATCTCTATCCTCAACTCCTTCGTAGAGATTACGAAGTTCAAGATGGAGACTCCGAAGACGGTTCTTCTAGCTATAAGGGAAGAGGACTGGTTCTTTACCATCGACCTCCAGGATGCTTATCTCGAAGTCCCAATTCATCAGGACTCTCACCATCTGTGCTTCCGCTGGGGAAAGGAGACTTGGCAGTTCAATTGTCTCTGCTTTGGACTGGCAATGTCTCCTCAGGTCTTCACCAGGATCATAGCCCCAATTGCAGCCAAACGCCACGGGAAGGGTATTCGGATGTGCCAATATCTAGACGACTGGCTCTTCCTATCTCCCTCCCTCCAGGAAGCTCTTCGTGTGAAGGAATTGATCCTGGATCTTTGTAGGACTCTTGGAATAAAGATAAACCACAAGAAGTCTTCTATCACACCATCTCAACAGACGCCTTATTTGGGAATGAAGATTGTATCTCCATTTAAGGGTCTTCCCATCTCAAGAGAGGAAAGACAACCTCAGGCAAATTATAAAGGAGTTCTTGTTACATCCAACACCAAGAGTTTCTCTATGGATGAGCCTTCTAGGCCACCTTGCTTCTCTCATGTTACTAGTTCCCAACGGAAGACGCCGTATGAGGGATCTTCAATTCACATTGAGACAACATTGGGACAGGCAGGACAACACCAAACAAATTCAGCGGACAGCACGCAGTCAGGAGGATCTTCTTTGGTGGTCCCAGGAGATACACTTGAATGCAGGACTATCACTCAAAGTCCTCGAACCTACGCTTGTTCTGCATACAGACGCTTCAGACATAGGGTGGGGAGCGTCTCTGGAGCAGGAGAGCATTGCTCGTTTATGGACTCCTTCCCAGAGCTCCAGGTCCATAAACTGGAGAGAACTCAAGGCAATCAGGGAGGCTCTTCTTCACTTCACTCCTCTGTGTACATCCAAAGTAGTCGCAATGTATGCAGACAACTCCACCGCGATCTCCTATTGGAAGAAAGAAGGGGGAACAAAGTCCTAACCTCTCAACCTTCTTGCTCAGGAGATCCTACTGTGGGCAGAGGATCAAAACATTATTCTCCGACCCCAATTCATTCCAGGAAAGAAGAATGTCATTGCGGATGCTCTGAACAGGGGGGAACAGGTGATAGGTTCCGAATGGACCCTTTGCCAGGAGGTAGTAGATCGCCTTGTTCACCTTTGGCCAACAAACATAGACCTGTTTGCAACTGCTTTAAATTTCCGTCTTCCAGTATATTTCAGTCATAGCTGAGGTGCACAAAGATCCTAGTAGCCCCGTTCTGGCCTCAGAAAGAATGGTTTGCAAGACTCCTAGAACTTTCCATAGACATTCCAAGGAGGTTGCCTGTCAGGTATGACCTCTTACGCCAACCACACTTCCACAGGTTCCACCTTCGACCATCCTCGTTACTTCTAACCGCCTGGAGACTGTCAACCGTATCACTAGAGCGAGGGGAGTATCTTTAGCAGTGGCTGAACAGCTCACCAAGGCACGAAGACACACTACCAATTTAAACTACCAACGTTAAGTGGGTAGTTTATAAAGGTTTGTGTAAGACGAACTGCCACACTTCTTCTAGACCTACAGTTCCAAAGATTGCGGATTTCCTTCTTCATCTACGGAAGGAGAGAAAGCTTTCAGTGTCAACCATTAAAGCTTATAAGTCGGCACTAGCCTGTGTTTAGGCTGTCTTTTGGTGAGGTTTTATGAGGACCCTATTCTCTCTGACCTGATCAGATCTTTTGAGGTTGAGGTTCCCAAGATTTCCATTAGTCCTCCCAAGTGGGACTTGCATGTGGTTGTCAAGCTTCTAGCGGGGGCTCCCTTTATACCTCTCAGGTTAGCTTCTCTACAAGACTTGACTACCAAGACACTTTTCTTGGTTACTTTAGCTACAGCCAAGAGACTGGGAGAGATATAAGCCATTTCTGCTTCTGTAGGTACAAGAGGAAAAGACATGGTCCTTACGTACCTTCCAGAATTCAGAGCTAAGACAGAATCAGAGTCCAACCCTCTTCCCAGAGAGTTTCTTCTTTCTTCTTTCAGTGAAACAGTTGGGCATCTGGAGGAGAGACTGTACTGACCAGTGAGAGTCTTACGCTATTATCTAGCCAGAACAAAGGCTATCCCTCACAGTCCTCATGCTCTCTTCGTCTCCCCTAAACTACAGTCGAAGGCCATGACGAAAAATTCTGTTTCTTTCTTTATCAGGAGACTCATAGCAAAGGCCTCTCCCCAATCTTTATCAGACAGTGCGTCCAAGAAGGGAAGAGGTACCCACAGTCTGAGGGGTTATTCCACATCTCTTTCTTTTTGGAAGAACTCTTCATTGAAGTCAGTCCTGAACGCTTACTGTATAGCCTCAATCATCTTGACAATAGTATTTTTAGGTACACATGACTTGCCTCTCAGAGGTGAAGAACAATGTCAAGGCATATTTGAAGATTTAATTCATCTGAAAATTGGCTGGCAATGACAGTTTGCAACATGTTGAAAACGGTAAAAATCTATAATTATGTGGCATCATAACATGAATGAATTTTTTTTATATAAAAATGCCACATACATGTCACCACAAACTCAAAATCAATTAACAGTTTTATGTGGAAATGTAAAAATGATATCATTGACAATGTAAAGAAGGCGCATGCCTATAGTAGAGTACACTATGATGGCAGATAAGACCAGTAACATTTCAGTGAAGGAGTAGCTATAATTTCCCTGATACTAACTGACAACTTGAAAAGTGATCTCCCATTCCTCATTAAATATGAAACGTGTCTTCTTCTTGGGTTGGCATAGGTAGATACCAGGGGGCATAATTACAATCAGCTCGACATTTAGACCTATACTCCACCCCGTGCCTGTGACGTCCTATGCTTCGTGACGTCACTGTGTTTACATTTGTTTCGAGGGGAAATACGACAACGTTTAGCGGCAACTGTGAATGACTGGCGTCTTCTGGGTTAACAGTGTTTATCAACCACAATAATGTTCATAGATGAAAAAATAAATTCTTTGGGGATTGAGGTGAAGGTGCTAAATGAATGTGCTTTAGAACAAATATATTTAGCAAAGAAGATGCGTTAAATTTAGTAAAATGCCTAGAAGAGGCAGAAAACATTTGCCTTAACCGCAAATACCACTACAATATAGAATCATAAAACATTGAATTTCACGATAAATTGCATTGCTTACTCTTTTCCAATATATATTAAGTCGTTGTAAAGAAAGAAAGGTACGGAAAAAAGGGTTTCATAATAAACATGTGTACCGCTGCAATTTTACAAGGAGTAAAGCTCTAGTACATTTGGGGTAGATGAATAGCTAATTATTACTCATGGGTGCACCTCTTTCTGAAAGCATTTGACTTCTAAATTAAAATAAAACATAATAAAACATTGATTGCTATGAGAAATCGCATTAATTACTCTCTTTTTAATATATATTATGTCTTTGCAAAGTAGGAAATGAACGATAAAAAGGTTTCATTATAAAATATATACAGCTGCAGTGTTTAGAAGCTGGTATGCTAGTGATGTCACAAAAGCATGTGACGTCATAGGCATGGGGGCGGGATATTATCCTAAATGTCGAGTTGATTGTAAATATGCTACCCGGACACCCACTTGGTTTGACCGCCCAGCCCGGGTTTTTTAATGTAAAAAACCCAGGTAGATTTTTTAAAGTATTTAGATGTTCTCTACTTCTATAATCCATTATCATTGTTCTGTTGTGTAATTTTTAATTTGATACATAATTTAAAGTAGATAAATATATTCACAACCCTCTTTTTTTAAATTATGGAAGGTATAATAGAATAGTTTTCTAGTCTAAAAAAAAAAAAAACCGGGGCAGGTTTGTACGTTTTTTTTAGTTGTTTACTGCTATAATGCTGTATATCATTATTGTAATACTGTATTATCTTAATGTAATACATAATAAAAAGTAGAACAGTGTACCTAGAAACCCCTATTTCAATTTTTATGTAAAACAATCAGCCCATTTTCCTCAACTTCAGTATTTCATGACTGTAATATATGTACAGTACTATCATTACAGTATAGCTTGATTTGCTAAAGTAACATTTAATTTTTCTCTGTTTTCTACAGGTCGACTTGCACCATTGAAACTCACCATACTCATAGCCTATACAGTAGCTACATTACTACAGTAAAGAACTGTATTTCGCATACAGGACTGTGCAGTAGCTAATATAACAATAACATTACAATATTATAAAATGAATATACTAATACAATAAAAATTAAAAATAAAAGTATAAATACAGCACCATTAACCATTCTTCATGGTAATGTAACTCTTTGAGCCGTCGACTGTTTGGCACATGAGGTAGCGTAATATACAGTATGTATCACATTTTATACTAAAATCCATATAAGCACACTAGATATGTAGAGATTTTTACATCACAATATGATTCTACACAAAAAGGACCAAAGCGAGAGATGCACACGAGGAGAAACAATGCAAGGCTGAGGTCGAGTGAGCGAAATATGGGGTATTGTGCTGTGTGGAGAGGGAAACATCACAAAGCATGTTGGAAACAAAAGAGCACAGTAGGTTAGAAATATTCTATTCGTGAGACTTATCGCAAAAACGCAAATATGTTATTTTTCATTAAATAAGTTATGCAGTTCTCTGCATCGTGAATAATCAAAATCCCTATTTAAAAAAAAAAAGGGGGGGGGGGGGGGATACGGAGGCCTGACTGTATATGGCTGGTCAATGAAATAGAGTTTTCAATGGAAAATTTAACAGGCCACAATTGTCTTTTAATGAACTGTACTAAGAGGAAAAAAGTCTAAGAACTTAGAGAAGGAAAGCATTTCAAGCCCAACAAGTTTTATCATGTACATCACGCATTTGGCTTTGTGGTTTCTCTTTACTGTTATATCATCTTACATGTTTTATATAGATGAAGTGGTATGACAGGCAAACATACCTCAATCACTGTACAGTACAGGTTGCCGAATAACTTTTTGCAATTACATAGTAAAGTAGATTAAATAATTTTGTGGTAG
>NC_090736.1:61586241-61596241 GCF_036898095.1 Palaemon carinicauda | reverse complement strand
TTGTTTGGTTACTATTCCACCTTTAGTGGACTTAGTACTGTATGATGATGAATACTATTTGATAAGTGTAGTGTTTTGAGTGGTGGTCAAAGCCAGCCATCACAATATATATATATATATATATATATATATATATACTGTATATACACACAAATGTATGATATTGATATGTGTATATTTTTGTGTTTCTGTGCGTTTTTATCTATATGTGTACGTATACTGTATATGTTTGTGTATGCGTGAGTGTGAATTTTGTTTGTATGTGTCTATGTGAACACGAGTGTTAGTGTGTGTAAGCGTAAGCATGGTATATTCACGATTAAATTCCTTTTAAATATGATTAACCCCTTTAATACGCCATATTCCAGGGAAGAAGATTCCCTAGTTGATGGATGTGAAATATCCACTAGATCTTACAAATGTTCGACCTGTTGATTTGATAAGAACTTCTGCTACAAATATTAACTCGAAAAAGTTACTCTTGCCGATCATGTATAAGTTTATTCATCATCTCCTCCTACGCCTATTGACGCATAGGGCCTCAGTTCAATTTCGTCTGTTATCTCTATCTTAAGCTTTTAATTTAAAAATTCTTCATTCATCATCTACTGTTTCACACTTCATAGTCTTCAGCTATGTAGGCCTGGGTATTCCAACTCTTCTTGTGCGTTGTGGAGCCCTTTTATAAGTTTGGTGAACTAATCTCTCTTTCGGAGTGCGAAGAGCATGCGCAAACCTCATTAATAGTGATGAAATGATAAATTTACCATAGATATTTTGCCTTTTTTTTTAGTAGTATCTAAGCTGAAAAACTTCGGAGATACTGAATATCACCGAGTTAAAGCGACCAGTTAACTTTTCTCCCATCTGATTCTTCAGTGAAGCATTAAAGAAGCTGCTGACTTACAAACAGAGTTTAGCGTCCCTCTCGCGTCAAAGAATATGCAATAGAAAAAAAAAGGAATTCCATTGAACCGCTTTAAAATGCGCCGGTCTCTATTTGTGACGGGTCTACTATCAGGTCGCGAAGAGCTGTCAAAAATGCAATTGCAAACCATGAATATGGAATCCCGTTTAAATTGAACGAATGCTCTCTCTCTCTCTCTCTCTCTCTCTCTCTCTCTCTCTCTCTCTTTTGCTGATAAAAATCCCCAGAACAGTTCATTTTCTTCCAGCAGAACAGATGTTTTCCTCCAGCATCGTATGAAAACAGCGACTAAATGAGAATAGACAAACAAAAACTTTGAAATGGAAGTCGAGTTGAAAAGAGATGAATATATTGTAAATAGAACGAGCGCTATGCTCCCATTATCCCTTTTCTGTCTTTATATGAAGCAGTAGGTGCCAGATATCCTGGATATTTGTTTCCTAAACTAAAAATTAAATGTTAAAACAGTGTCGGTTCCATATTATCAGCCAAGCAGGCCCGGCTCACTGCCGTGGTACCCAACCAGAGCAGTAACAACCTTAGTAAACAGCTTAAACTCACGGTCCCAGGCGGAATTCGATCTACATACCACGCGATTGCAACACCACCACCTTCCACTGTACTAGCCATGAGTAAATAGTCATTGCAACACCAGCATATTCCACTGCACTAGCCAAGAGTACATAGTCATTGCAACACCAGCACTTTCCACTGTACTAGCCAAGAGTATATAGTCATTGCAACACCAGCGCTTTCCACTGTACTAGCCAAGAGTATATAGTCATTGCAACACAGCGCATTCAACTGTACTAGCCAAGAGATATCATTGTAACACCATCGGGTTCCACTGTACTAGCCAAGAGTATATAGTCATTGCAACACCACCGCGTTCAACTGTACTAGCCAAGAGTATATAGTCATTGCAACACCACCGCGTTCCACTGTACTAGCCACGAGTATATAGTCACTGCAACAACAGCGCGTTCCACTGTAATAGCCAAGAGTATATAGTCACTGCAAAACCAGCACGTTCCACTGTAATAGCCAAGAGTATATAGTCACTGCAACACCACCGCATTCCTCTGTACTAGCCAAGAGTATATAGTCATTGCAACACCACCGCATTCCTCTGTACTAGCCAAGAGTATATAGTCATTGCAACACCAGCGCATTCCACTGTACTAGCTAAGAGTATATGGTCATTGCAACACCACAGCATTCCACTGTAATAGCCAAGAGTATATAGTCACTGCTACAAGAGCACGTTCCACTGTAATAGCCAAGAGTATATAGTCACTGCAACACCAGCACGTTCCACTGTAATAGCCAAAAGTATATAGTCACTGCAACACCAACGCATTCCTCTGTACTAGCCAAGAGTATAGGGTCATTGCAACACCACCACATTCCACTGTACTAGCCAAAAGTATATAGTCATTGCAACACCAGCTCATTCCACTATACTAGCCAAGAGTATATGGTCATTGCAACACTACCGCATTCCACTGTACTAGCTAAGAGTATACTGTATAGTCATTGCAACACCCCCGCGTTCCACTGTCCTAGCCATGAGTATATAGTCAGTGCAACACCACCACGTGCAACACCACCGCGTTCCACTGTACTAGTCAAGAGTATATAGTCATTGCAACATCATCGTGTTCCACTGTAGTAGCCAAGAGTATATAGTCATTGCAACACCACCGCGGTTCACTGTACTAGCCAAGAGTATATAGTTATTGCAACACCAGCGTGTTCCACTGTACTAGCCTAGAGTAAAAAATCTTTGTAACACCACCTCGTTCCACTGCACTAGCCAAGAGTATATAGTCATTGCAACACCACCGCATTCCACTGTACTAACCAAGAGTATATAGTCATTGCAACACCAGGGTATTCCACTGTCCTAGACAAGATTGTGTAATCTTTGTAACACCACTGCCTTCCACTGTACTAGCCTAGAGTATATAGTCATTGCAATACCACCGCGTTCCACTGTACTAACCAGGAGTATATAGTCATTACAACACCACCGCATTCCACTCTACTAACCAAGAGTATATAGTCATTGCAACACCAGCGTGTTCCACAGTACTAGCCAAGAGTATGTAATATTTGTAACACCACTGCATTCCACTGTACTAGGCAAGAGTATATAATCATTGCAAAACCACCGCGTTCCACTGTACTTGCCAGGAGTATATAGTCATTGCAACACCACTGCGGTCCACTGTCCTAACTATGAGTATGTAATCATTGCAGCACACTGCGTTCCACTGTACTAGCCAAGAGTATATAGTCATTGCAACACCAGCGCTTTCCACTGTACTTGCCAAGAGTATATAGTCATTGCAACACCACCGCATTCCACTGTACTAGACAAGAGTATATAGTCATTGCAACACCACCGCATTCCACTGTACTAACCAAGAGTTTAAAGTCATTGCAACAACAGCGCGTTCCACTGTACTAGCCTAGAGTATGTAATCTTTGTAACCACTGCATTCCACTGTACTAGCCAAGAGTATATAGTCATTGCAACACCACCACGTTCCACTGTACTTGCCAAGAGTATATAGTCATTTTAACACCACTGCGGTCCACTGTCCTAACTTAGAGTATATAGTCATTGCAACACCACCGTGTTCCACTGTACTAACCAAGAGTATATAGTCATTGCACCACCACCGCGGTTCACTGTACTAACCAAGAGTATATAGTCATTGCACCACCACCGCGGTTCACTGTACTAACCAAGAGTATATAGTCATTGCAACACCAGCGTGTTCCACTGTACTAGCCAAGAGTATGTAATCTTTGCAACACCACCGCGTTCCACTGTAGTAGCCGAAAGTACATATTCATGCAATGTTAAAGAGACAAATCTTATCTTTGTACAAAACCTAGTCATACTGTATATCACTCCGGGAAATCAGCACAATATTGAATTTCGTCTATCCCTTTTTTTTTTTACTCTTACAAGTTTCTACGTGTGTGTATGTGTGTGTGTAGAATATTTGCGCCAGAGTAAGAAAGATCTAAATTTCCTAATGTCATATAATACTTCCTTTGCATCTGGGCATCCATTTCGTGTATTTACATCTGTTTCAATATTATAAATGTATTCTTCGTGTGGGAATGAAGGAGAAAATGTATGATTTCTTTTTCTTTAAAAATTTAATGATGCTTACTGGAGACTAGGACGTGCCTCAGCACTGAGGATTATAAACAAATTGAATACAGCCAGGATAATGAGAGAGTACGATTGATCAGTGATATTGCTGCCTTGTAAAAAAAGGAGACATCTCACACACACACACACACACACACACACACACACACACACACATATATATATATATATATATATATATATATATATTTATATATATATATATATATATATATATATATATATATATATATATATAGTTAACCCATTGTTCAAAGAAAAATATTTAGTATTCACAGTGTCGTCAGGTATGTGAGGACAGCAGAGAATGTGGAAAGAATAGGCCACTCTATTTGGTGTATGTGTAGGCAAAGACAAAATGAGCCGTCCCCAGAGAAAGGAATCCAGTGTAGTACTGTCTGGCCAGTTGATGGATCCAATCACTCTATAGCAGAGGCATTTTAATGGGTGGCTGGTGCCCTTTAATATATAATATATGTATATATATACATATATATATGCATGTACATATATTCATGTATATATATATATATATATATATATATATATATATATATATATAGATAGATAGATATAGATATATAGATATATATATTTACAGAGAGAGAGAGAGAAGAGAGAGAGAGAGAGAGAGAGAGAGAGAGAGAGAGAGAGAGAGAGAGAGAGAGAGAGAGAGAGAGAGAGAGAGAGTAACTCTAGTCAAACATGGCTCTTATACTTTCAAATTCCATCGATGAAGAATGATATTATTCAGCAGGTGTCAGATCTTTGACTTTGCAGCAGAATCTAATTACAACGTCACTTGGTGTATGAAAGTCGGCCAACGTGTTTGCCCCAAGAGAAAGTACAAAGGCCTACAGAGGAGGAAATTGTAAACACAAGTTGGGAATGTCAAAGTGCTGCCTCGGGCTTCCCTGAAAATTTCCCTTTAGAAAATTACTCAAAGGCAGTCTTTCGTGGGTAAGGCTATCTACTTCGCATGTTTCACTCTCAATCTAACAATATATATTATTTTTATAACTATCTCTATTTATCTGTCTATCAATCAAGATATCTATCTATTTGTCTATCTCCCTGCTTATCTGTCTATCTATCAATCAATCTATCTCTCCATCTATCCTCGATCAATTAACCTACATTGATATTTGTAAAGAAACCACAGATAAAGCATTCAAAATTCCTGAAATTTACATTTATCAAAACTAAGAATTTCCTTTATCAATATATTCATTATCATCATACATGAATTAGGCATTTAAAAAATGAAAGACTGAACTGAATTTGAGTCACGTTATGATTGTCAACTAATTGGCCATTTTCTGTAGTAACACAAAATATCGAAGATTTTGAGGAAATTGATATGATGTGGCGGTATAGAAGAATATTCATCTAATGACAAAAATAATGTAATAGTTTTTTATCAATTCTCACTTACGAATTTTCGGTAAAAGTTTAAAAAGTATTCTAAACATTCAATCTCGAAAAGATCACCATAGCAACGTCCTAACACAAATAGATACAGATCCACATTCAAACTTTCACCTGGTTATATTGTTGAAAAGCTCAATATTACACATTATTCAGGGAATTTTATCTCAGCTGTGACCAGAATGTGGAATAATCTTCCTTGTCTGGTAGTTGAATCGGTGGAACTTCAAAAGTTCAAACTTACAGTAAATGTTTTCATGTTTTGCAGATTAACATAAGTCTTTTTTCACGGTTGATATAAGACAGATCTATTTTAACGTTGTTACTGATCTTAAAATCTTTCATATTTCTTATTCATTACTGCATACACACACACACACACACACATATATATATATATATATATATATATATAAAATATATATATATACATATACATAGATATATATATATATATATATAAAATATATATATATACATATACATATATATATATATATATATAATATATATATATATTATATATATAATATATATATATTATATATATAATATATATATATTATATATATATATATATAATATATATATATATATTATATATATATAATATATATATATACACATATATATAAATATATATATATATATATATATATATATATGTATATATAATATATATATATAATATATATATATATATATATATATATATATATATATATATATATATATATATATAGTTTATTTAGTTCCTTATTTCCTTTCCTCACTGCACTATTTTCCCTATTGGAAGCGTAGGGCTTGTAGCATCCTGTTTATCCAACTAAAGTTGTAGCTTTGATAATAATAATAATAGTATTCAAGCCTGTTCTTCATTTCCTCGAGATCAGATATACCTGTGACCACGGTGTCAGGGAAAGGCATTATAACAGCATAAAAAAAAATGTTCTCCGCTGTTTCTTAAGTCATTTAAATGAACATTTCTGAAACAATTTAATCTTTACAGATAAGTAACTGAAGGTGATTATTTAAAAGGTTTGAAGTACACTATAAATATTCTGTAATTTCATATACCGTACTTTTTACCCTAATCAATGATGTCAGTAAATAAGATTGATTCTTTCAAAAAGGGCACTTTTAGAAATAACAATCTATCAAATTTTCAAAAGAGGATTTTCCACCTATTCACGAGGTGTTCGCAATTACTATTGGCATGTTCTGCAAATTTCTGATGGAAGAGGCACTTAGGCTCCTAAATAAATCATTGCAGAAAATACCTTTAGCACAACATACAACTCCAGAAGTTAAAACTTGCAGCGAATGTTTTTATGTTGATTAGGCTGACATGACTCTCTCTTTATAGTTTAGAGTATATATGACAGACCTATTAAAATGAAGTTACAGATCTTAAGATATTTTTATCTTTTATTCATTACTTTTCCTAGGGTTTAATTATTTCCTCATTTCCTTTCCCCATTGGGATGTTTTCCCCTCCCGGAGCCCTGTGGCTTGTAGCATCCTGATTTTCCAACTGCAGCTTAACTAATAATAATAATAATAATAATAATAATAATAATAATAATAATAATAATAATAATAATACCGTTTATTTAATTCAGACAACACGTCCATTTCCATAAACAAGTGAAAAATTGTAGCAAATTTTTCAGGTCTGAAAAAATATGCAAAACGTCATTAGATAATTATGAATGAATCTGGTTTCTTGAATTTTTGCAAAATACTCAATCACTTGAGTACCCGTTCCATATTATTATTTTTCGTCATGTTGAGCTGGCGTTGGAGTATTAGAAATGTTATCATAATATTGCGGTACTTGTACACAATGTTCACTAAAACATTGTTTCTCCAGTCACGCCCTTATCTCCCTTATCCGAGGAACAGGGAAAAACCAAGTAGTTACATGTCTGGCAATGCTGATGTGCGTGACCGGAAAGTATATATATATATATATATATATATATATATATATATATATATATATATATATATATATATATATATAATTTTTCCTCAACACCTCGACATAATGGTATTCAAATCAGTCACGGTTCAGAAGGAAGGGATAAAATGGGACGCCGAAAGATGGAAGGAAGGAGGCAGTTTCCTTTGGATGCAATCCAATTAAGCTGCAGCAGAAGAGGGGCTGAAGTTCCCAGCAGGAACTCAGGAGGAGATCAGCGTTGAGTAAGAGATTAAAACCAAATTGAATACAGCGGGACAGATTAGATAGCTTTTACTACGGGTTCAAAATAACTTTATTGAAATGAAGGGGAGCCGTGCTAAAAGAATGGATAAAGAATTGCTTAAAATATGAGAGGTGAATAATTCTAGATTTCATAGTCAAATAAAAGTTTAAATTAACAACTCGGAATGTTTTCCCTATTTTGAGCTGATTCAGAAATGCAATGATTTGACGTATGCGTAGCAAAAGTTATTTGGGAAAATATTTCCTAATAAATTGCTTTTTATCCATGAAAAATACTTAGTCAATGAAAAGAATAAATTGATATCAGCCAATATCCATTCAAAAATATTACAGATTATTGTTTTTTAATTGAAATTTTTACAATGCTTAGTCCTCCAGTTTACATAATATAAAGAATTTTAATATCCCCATTGATAGCATTTGATAATAAATCTAATTTTCTAATGGGAGATTTTATTCAAAGATTTATTTGTACACAATATGACAATTGATTGAAGTAATACTTTCATGATTTCTGTAACATTTTATTTACAAAACAAAAGATTTGATTAAAGTGGATAAAAGCATTTCAGAAGAACAAATAATACAGGAATTTTCAACTTATCAATTATACTTTATTAATCAAATGATAAATATTTGAGAGGCTCAAAATATAATAGAACGTTTTAAGTTATTTATTTATCAAATATTGCAAAGTCTGGAATCAAATATTCTATAAAGGTCAAAAATATCTTCATTATTTATTGCAATAATTAACATAAGCTCTATCATCAACAATTTTAAATAGATGAAACTGACTTAACGATTTTACGTTATTTATATATTATTGCCTAAAAACGAACTAAGAAAATATTAAAACAAAAAAATTAACAGACTGATTGCGAATCCTTATAAGATATGATTAAATTCAGGTGAAACAATAATTTGTTATTTCTTGAACGTTATTTTACATTGATTTAGATTAAATATAAACAGCTTCAAATAACAACAACTCCAAATGAATCTGGTTGATATTTTGTTAGTGGAAAGTATCGTTGTGTAATCTATTAAAGGTTAAAGGTTTCTAGATTCAGTTCCAGTTTCATCAAAATAGATGCTCACCAGAACGTCAGCCGGGCACGTACAAGCCCCCACTGTGGTGCCCGACCACAGCAGTGGCTTCCCCAGTAAACGGTTTAAACTCACGATCCCGGGCTGGGATCGATCTGCTGCCATGTGAATGCTAGGCTAACACGCTACCATTTTACTAACAAGGATATGAGAGATATTAGTGACGGTAACTAATGGTCCTAACGTCAAGTCATTCGTTTTTCAGTAAATCTCGTGGAAAGAGATTTGCCGATAGCCAAGTCAGGAAAACACCACGACACTTATGAATGTGAACCAATTATTCTACAGTATGGAGAGAGAGAGAGAGAGAGAGAGAGAGAGAGAGAGAGAGAGAGAGAGAGAGAGAGAGAGAGAGAGTTTAAATTCTTATATATGACTCATACACTCGCCCACCGACTTGCAGAGACTCAGTTAGTTAAACTGTTCTTAGTTGTTTTCCCAGAATTAGTTTTACGATGGAATCTAATTAAAACGTCGTTTTGTTACTGACTGAACGTTAGCAAATGTGTTTACCGGGTTTGCATGAAAAGTGCAATGGGTTTGACGAGGGTATTCCAAACACAAGTCTGGTATATCCTTGTGCCCGGCGGATATAGGGAAACTTCCCTTTTGGAAATAGCTGGAAGTCTAACTTGTGTTAGGATTATTTTTTACCTTTCAGAGTTACCTTTTACAACTTACCTCAGATACCATCTCTCTCTCTCTCTCTCTCTCTCTCTCTCTCTCTCTCTCTCTCTCTCTCTCTCTCTCTCTCTCTTAAAGCTTAGATGGAAAGGATAATAGCTATTAAAAAAGTGCGTGATACTGATGATTTTGGATTACATCAAAGATGGCTAAGATAGGATGATTGATATAACAAGGATAAAATCAATCCTGGTACATTTTATAGTTAATGGATGAAGTTGCAAAAGCCCGGTGGACTCAGATAGAGAGGAAGCATCTGGTAATTGAGACGAGGAAGGTTGTGCAAAAATAATGAGATAGAAAAAACGATTCCTGACAAACTATACTAAAGAGACGATGAAAGGACCACTCCTTTTTTTCTGGATGGAAGGAAATCGCAGATGATGAATGGGAATAGAAGAAAACATATCAGTTATTTGCATAATAC
>NC_090736.1:61576241-61581241 GCF_036898095.1 Palaemon carinicauda | reverse complement strand
CGAAGTAATCTGACGAAGATAAACTCACCTGGATGAGAAGATCGTGCCGGTTTCGAGACAGATCAGAAGGTTAAATATTTGTGTAGGAACAATATACTGCTAGGTGAGTGTATATTAGACAGTGGGTACATTATGCATAATATAACTATAAGAATAGGGGCAAATAAAACAGTAACAGCAATTTATTTTCATATGGAAAAGAGGAGCGAAATAAGACGCGTATGGTAAATAAAATAATTATTTTATTTGAGAAAATTGCAAGGAATTATAGATAATTATTTACAGTAATAATATAGAATAACTGACATAGATTTCCAATAAAGACGGTGATGTGGAATCTGAAAGGGAAATTTTTGCCTTTATACACATAAGTTCCCAGGGGAACGAGTCTTTAAATTCACTATACACTTCATGTCCAGGAACATGTGGCACACATGTAAGAGTCTATGTCACTTCACCTCGATGAAGAACAGTCTATTAGTGACACTAAGTGTCCTTTGAAATCACTATGTATCGCACTAGAGTCAACACAGGCACCCGTTGAGTTAGAGTCCCGAAATAACTCGCTGTTCTACGCAGCTCTAAACAGCAGGTTTCATTACACTGCCTGCCGCTACCACGAATCGTTTGATCTCGTGCACCTCCTTCGCATCGTGTTTGAAGAACACTCGCGAGGATTTCCAGCCTGTGAAGGATCGGAGGCTTTCGAAATTCATTCCTTGGAAAAAATTCAGGGAAGAGGCGACTTTCCTAGGATCATGACCTGTGGGTGTACTGTCAGGATACGCTCTTCGAATAAAGTAGGTGATTTTCGCTCTTAGTTGTTTAAGTGACAGGTCACTACCCGAAGTTTCTCCCTTAAAGAGTTGTCCTCCACCAGTCTGAAGTTCTTCGAAGATAGACCTTAAGACTCTCCACTGGGCATAGAGAGACATCTTCCTTCAGAGGGCAGATTCTCCAAGGCCCCTATCTCTTGGTGGGGAGTTCATTTTTGGCGAGAAACGTGGGGTCAGGGAAGAGGGTAAGTTCCCCTGTGTCAGCGAATTGTATTTGGCCCTCTTCTCTTGATAATGCCACTATTTCACTGACTCGGGCTCCCGAGGCGAGAGCAAAAAGGAAAATTACTTCTTGAGTCAAGTCTTTCAGAGGGCAAGATTCGTTGTCCATGCTAGAAGCAAAATGGGACCAGGTGATGGGTCTCGGTGGGGGTGCAGGACGGAGTCTAGCACATGCCTTTGGAAGTTTGTTGAAGATTTCGTTGGACAAATCTATTTGGAAGGCGTACAGTAGTGGTCTAGTCAAGGCCGATTGGCAAGTGGAAATCGTGTTGGCTGCCAAGCCTTGTCCATGAAGGTGAATAAAGAAGGATATGCAAAAATCTATATAGATTTCCGTAGGATTTTTTGCCTTGACGAAGGACACCCACTTCTTCCAGGATGATTCATATTGCCTTCTGGTAGACTTTGTTTTGTATTCCTCTAGGAAGTCTAAACTTTTCTTCGAGATTCCAAACCTTTTCTTCAAGGCAAGGGAGAGAAAATCATGAGATGAAGGTCCTGGACTTTCTTTGATGAATCGAAGACAGTCGACTTCTGCACCTGTTGGGAAAGAACTGGGCCTGGTAGAGGGATCAGCTTGGGCTGTAGCCCCAGGACTTGGGGGAACCAGTTGCTCCGAGGCCACTTGGGGGCCACTAGGACTGCTGTCCATTTGAAGGTTCTCAGTTTGGAGAGGACTTTCAGCAGAAGGTTGGGTGGAGGGAACAGATAAATCTTGGACCATCTGTTCCAGTCCAGGGACATGGCGTCCACTGCTTCCGATTTGGGATCCTCGTAAGGGGCCACATATCAAGGAAGTTGCTTGTTGTCGTTCGTCACGAAGAGATCGATCTGTAGTTCTGGGACTTGACGAGAGACGAAGGAGAATGATCTTGCGTCTAGGGACCATTCCGACTATGGGGCTTGTCCTCAATAGAGCGTCCGCCATCACATTGCGGAATCCTTGTAGGTGAACTGCAGACTAGTGCCATTTCTTCCTGTGCATCAGGCGGAAGATGGGTAATAGCACTTGGTTTAGGTGGGGCAATCTCGAGCCCTGACGGTTGAGACATCTGACTACTACAGAGCTGTCCAGAGTTAGACGAATGTGTATCGAAGGACGCGGAGATAATTTCTTCAGGCTCTCTGGGCCTTGATGAAGCTATATAAGTCCTTCATCACGGTCACTAGGTGGGTCTTTGCGAGAACCATATAGAGGTCTGGGACCCTAACGTCCCCGGCCATAACTTCAAGCTGAATCTGAAGGAATAGGGAGGCGGCTAACCTCTTCTTGGTGTACTGCTCCCGACGAATAAGGTGGTCATTCAGCTTGAGAAGATCTTCGTTAAACTGACGACCAGCGGCGTCAGGTTCCAGTTTCCCAACCGAAAAGGTAAACTGGATGTCTTTCCAGAATCTATCGTCGGGGGGAAGGGCGAGGGAGAGAGGCCTACACTCCTCCAGGGTAGGGCAGGGCTTTCCTTCCTCCATCACCTTCATGACCGCATGGAAGGCCTTTTCCACAAAGGGAAAGGTCGCGGTAGAGGGAGCAAGAAAGGACGGGTGTTTCTTGCTCAATGCCGGTATCTTCGAGTTGGTGAAACCTCGGCTCTTGAGGCAGTCGGCCAGCATGGCTTGGGCTTTTGAGTGATCGAACACGATCACTTCTTTGGGTTCGGTCTCCTACTTGGAGGCCGGCTCGGACCTGAGTCGGACGTAACAGTCCGGATAAGCCTCGAAGCTGGGGAAGAATTCCACTTCTTCTAAGGGGATGGTGCCCAGCTTGTCATTAATAAAGATTTTGCCAGTTGTAACTCGTATATGCTCGGCGTACCTCCAGGGGTTAGACTCCGAGCAGGGGGGAAGATCCTTAACCGAGATCTTTTTCGGTTGCTTCCAACCCATAAAATGACGTTTGAGCTCCTCTTGGTTCTTACGGAGCCTTTCGTCCATCAGTTCCACCAATACCTGGATGGCATCTTTAGTGGCTGGTAGCACGGGCAGCGAGGCGGCAGAGGTAGAGTGGACTAGCTCCTCGACCACGACAGGAGCTACCGAAGGTGTTTGGGTGACCTCGCCCTCTGAATTAGGGAACTCCACCTGATCCTCCTCTTCCTCCAGATCCTCACCCATGAGGGTCCTCTCGGTGTTGTCGGACACTTCCGACATCTTCTCGACCTCGTCTAAGTGACATTTCCGGAGTGTGGCCGAAACGTCAGGTTCAACCACAAATTGAACGCAGGGGATCTCATCCCGGGGATCACAGAATCCGTCGAAGCTTTTGGGAAAAGCAGGGCCCTCATCTTCTCATTGGGGAGATAAGGCCCGGTGGCGTTCTTTTGGAAACCGCGCACCCACTTGCGCAGTTTCTCTAGAGCATTGTCCCTGGCCTCCGTGGACGGAGGGTTGTCGAACGCCTCATCAAGAAGGCCTTTGCAGATGGAACTTGAGATTCCCCTTTTTTGCTACACAGAGGGCATGGGTCTGGCACGCCCGATGCCCATAGAAGTCAGGGCGATGAACTCCGCAGAAGGAGCTCTCACACTTCACGTACTCCTCTTGTAAAAGAAAGAGACAATGAGTATATAGAAGTCATTGTAATATGACTTATAGTAATCTTAAATTAAGTAATAACTTAGCAGATACATGATTCATTTATCTAAGCTCAGGATAGGTGAGCTAGAAAAGAAGTAGGAAGACACATATTTGTGCATCCCGCCCAGCCAATTGCCGCAACCATTCCCTATAATTAATTCCATAGAACTTATAGGGTTCTAGAGGAGAGGAGAGTATCCTCTAGGATGAGCCAAGCTTAGGCTTCCTCTAAGAAATTAATTACAGAGAGGTGTAGACCTGAAACCATTCAGTTCATATAGGGAAAGAAGGGGGTAAAATAGGATAAACCCCCCTTTTTTTAAGGATTGGTCCCGGCAAGAGACTGCGCTAGGAAGCACAGAATATGCTGGAAATGTTTTATTGTACAACAGAGTACAATAGTCACCGTTCTAAGGCATGAAATACCAGAGAAAGACTGGCTAGTCCACCCGGCTGCACTATAGTGACTGCCGGCACGAGGCCGTCAGCCGAGGAGGGGTGATTGTCCACTGTAAGCCGAGGTTAGGAGTGCCGGCAGACTGGCTTCACGCCGGAGGCCCGTCCGGCATTGTGAACCCATCAAAGGCCACAAGCTAAGTGGCTGGGAAACAGGAATACTAGGGAATGGCGATCGCCGGCAGGACGGTGGTCTCCGGCACCCGGCAGGCAGTCGGCTTTGGTAGACCTAAGCTGACAACATTTGATGAGGCAGGAAGGTTACCAGAGATGTCGGCGGCTAGCGCCGGCAGGCAGAGGCGGCAGTGGACCGCACCGGATAGAGAGAGGGAAAGGTAAGGAGTGAAGGTAAGAAAGGGTAATACCCAATACCCAAACCAACCTTCCTCCGGAAGGAGGGTTCTCATGATAGGGGGGATACACCTATCATTCGGCGGCAGGGCGCCGGCAGCCGGCTATGGTGCCTGTGGTAACCCAAGGGAGGATCAGAGAACACTCAAGGAGGGAGGTCTTCCGCAGGCAAGCCGACCGCCGGCACTACCCCATAGTTCAACTAGGTAGGGAAGTGTAGCAGAGCGGCCACCCTGCAGAAGAGCATAGCCTATCCCATAACTCACTGCAAGCGAGGAGTTGTAGGACAACGGACAGGAGTGTGATGGCGAGCCAACACAAAGCGACAGAGTGGGATGGGGGTGAGGGAAGGTTAGCTCAGATCAGGTACAGCACCAGAGTACTGTCCTGAACTATAATAAAACAGAATCCACCTAAGCCCAACCTAGGCCAGGAGAACCATTCTCCTAGGTTAGGGAGGGCAAGAGTAGGACATATCGCTAGGCTGCAGGGAGGAAGGGACGTGTCCCAACCAAGTGCAGTCGAGGTGGTCCTTCCGCCTTCAGCCTCAGTCGATACCGT
>NC_090736.1:61536241-61571241 GCF_036898095.1 Palaemon carinicauda | reverse complement strand
AAAGGTAAGAAAGGTAGGCCATACTGCCATAGGCTATGTTTTCGTACATAGCTTTTACAAAAAATGGAAAACATACTTTTAATTACTCCGAGGGCGATGTTTCAATGAACACACGCACACGAATTTTATGTATGTGTGTATATATATACATACATATATATATATATATATATATATATATATATGTGTGTGTGTGTGTGTGTGTGTGTGTGTGTGTGTGAACGTGTTTGCGTGTGTAATCAATATTAGCGGCCAGAGTCATGACTTAAATTAAAGCCATGATATTATCCTCTTTTCGTAAATCCGACTTATCTGTAATCATCAAGTGACTGACCGTTTAAAGATATTCGTCATGTATAAATGCGATATTAGTACATTCTTATTCTCAATGTGACAAACGCACACAAATACACACATAAACAGACACACACACACACACACACACATATATATATATATATATATGTATATATATACATATATATATATATATTTATATATATATATATATATATATATATATATGTATGTATATAAAGATATACACATATATATAACATTAATATATACAGCTGTTTCTCATCCACTGTAAAACGAAGGCCTCAAGCCTGTTAATTCATGTCTGGGGATTGGCCAGTTTTAATCACCACGCTAGCCACTGCATATTGGTGATGGTGGGAGACTTTCCCCTGATCTCTCGCAGCAAAGTAACCTAGTACGGGTGGCTCTGACTAGTACAGCTTTGATGATCATGGCGATACGCAAACCCTTTCACTACGTTAAGCTATCCCCACTCAGAAAAGGATATATATATATATGTATATATATATATATATATATATATATATATATATATACGTATATATATATATATATAATTGTTTATATATATACATACATATATATATATAAATATATATATATATATATATATATATATATATATATATATACATACATACATACATATATATATATATATATATATATATATATATATATATATATATATATATATTTATATATATATATATATATATATATATATATATTTATATATATATATATATATATATATATATATATATATATATATATATATATATATAAAGCACTCGATGTCTAGTGATTAGTATTCTCGACTTAACAGAAAGAATCCAAGATTTGATTTCTGAAAAATGGTTTCGGTAGATCCTATCGTGCTTGTGTTGACCTGCACAGTAATTTAGAAGCCAGGTTGGTCAACAAAGAGTAAACATTTGTAAGGAGCAAGCAACCACACTCCAAAATACTTAATCACTACGGGGATTGTAACGCTCTGTTGAGGTATCCATGAGGGATGGAATAGACATCTCGTGTACATAAATGTATAGTTAAGTAGTTAGTTACATACAGTGAATGCGTATAAATGCATACATACATACATAAATACATACATACACACATACATACATACATACATACATACATACATATATGTATATGTGTGTATGCACATGCGCATGGAAGTGTGCATGTGTATATACAGCATAAAAATTTAAACACAAAATCCATTTCATGTCTATAAAAGTTAATAGGCGCGAAACCTGGACATGGTGTGCACGCTTACCATTTGTGATCACCACTGGGTTTGATATTTTACCAAGAAATAAGGAATTTGGTATTAAGTGGTTATCTAATGTTTGATAAATGAAAATACAGCTTTCCTTTCTTTATAATTAGTGATATGCTCTAATGAATATTTGTTGCAAAGTGTTTCATAAATCTTATGATGGAGATTAGTTGATTTTGAGTCGAAAGTAAAACATTGAATTGTTTGATGACTTGGTTCATTAGACGATTATTTCCCAGGATCAAATCGTGGTCTTTTTGAGAAATTTTATATCTTCAATTTCGATATGAATATAATTTTTAGGTATCTGTCATTCGATATTATTGAGTGTTTTTTAATTAAAAAGCATATGAATATAAAAAGTATAAATTGTAACATACAATAACACTCACTCACACACATATTATATATATATATATATATATATATATATATATATATATATATATATATATATATATATATATATATATATATATATATATATATACACACACACATATATATATATATATATATATATATATATATATGTGTGTGTGTGTGTGTGTGTGTGTATGTAAAATGTGATTCGTGACTTCAATGCTAAAGTTGGAAGTAATAATCAATGTATAATGTGATAGGTGATGAGGGTCTTGGCGAAGGTGCAAATGAAAATGGGGCACACTTTTATAAATTTTTGTTCAACAAACAATCTTGTTATTGGAGGTACTCTTTTCCAGCACAAGGACATCCATAAATATACATGGACTTCACCATATGGCAATTATAAAAATCAAATAGGTCACATAGCCGAAGACTCTGAGAAATGTAAGAAACTACATAGGTGCATATTTTGATAGTGATCACCAGCTCCGCATTGCCACACTATAATAAAAACTGAAAGCACCCAACAGAAATGTTGGTACACTGAGCAGAGAAACCTTTGCAGTTGAAAGTAAGAATCGATTAGACAATTAATGAAGAATGGTGTGATATCAAGAACATACCTCAGTCAGTTGGTAGTGAAGTTTTGGGACATGCAGTTATAAGAAGAAAACCATGTAGGCTATATGAAATGATACGTGGGATACTATGAAAAGGAGACAAAGACGGAAATTGATTGTTGAAAATTTTTGAGGAAGTAATGAAAATTACAAGGTAGAGCATGCTAAGTATTCCAGTATTGATAGTGAAGTCAAAAGAAAAGCCAAGAATGATTGGATAGAATATTTAGACAGGAAAGCAAATAAGGCTGACAAACCTATGAAATCAGGGAGTGGCTACGGTGTAAGAACTGCTCACAGAATTATTAATGAAATATCTACTGGAGCAAAGACGAAGAAGCATATACCCATCAAAAAGAGAGATGGATCTGTTGTAACAACTGTAGATGAAGAAAGGCAACGTTGGATGGAACACTTTAGTGGGCTCATGAATATGAGATATGAAGGGAATAATTTGATTGATATACCTGAAACTGAGGAAGACTTTGATGTGACCATGAATGAATTCAGTGTGTTTGAAGTCGAATCTATTATAAAAAAACTAAAGAGATGGAAAGTCTCTGGATACAATGGAATAACTACTGAGATGATATTGGTCGAAAATTAAGTTACTCCTAGAATACAAGATTATTTTCTAAAATGTAGAGTGTAGAGTGAAAATGGGGGGGAAAAGGAGATCTGACAGTTGCATTAATTACAGAGACATCACACTTATGTCAATTGTCATGAAAATATATTTAGTATGCTCATTCTAAGGAGACTAGAAAGGAAGACTGATGAAAAGCTGAGAGATGAACAACCAGGATTTAGAAAAGGTAAAAGTTGTACTGACCCAATTTTCATTTCAAGAAATGTGGTACAGCAATGTTTAGAATATATATATCCACTTTTGATGGTATTTTTGAACTTTGAAAAGCCTTTAATAGTGTGCACCGGTCAATATTATGGAGAGTCCTGCGTTATTATGAAGATCCTCTCAAATATGTAAATTTTATCAAGTCTGTCCATGAGCATAGCAAGTGCAAAGTTAATGTTGCTGGAGTCCTATCAAATGAATTTCCAGTGAACAGCGGAGTACTCCAAGGGAAAGTGTTGTCGCCTATGTTGTTTATCCTCCTCATGGATTTTGTAAAGCATAGAACAGTTAGGGATGGTGGAGAAGAAATGGACTTGATTGGCAACAGGAAATTAGCTGACCTGGAGTAGGCCTATGCTGATGACGCTGTCCTTATTAGCAGAACACCACAGGACAAAGCTTGCTTACTAGAATGCATGAAATATCACATGTCAGGAAAAATAAAAGAAAGAGATGATGAGAACTGAATATGCAATGGAAGATGAAATATTAGTGGAAGGAGAAAGGATTAATGAAGTGGAATCATTTAAATATTTGGGAACTATGATCTCGAATACAGGATCTTTAGAATTTGAGTTTAATGAGAGATTGAAAAAAGCAAATCAAGCAATGGATATGTTAAATAAAATTCGGAAATCAAATCGCCTGAAATAACATAAAAATCAGGCTATATATCAGTTTTGTAAGATCAGTGTTACTGTATGGACATGAATCGTGGTATGACAATGAAAAAATCTCCAATAGATTTAGTAGATTTGAGAACAAAGCCCTCAAAAGAATTTTCGGAGTTAAATGGCGAGACAGGATTAGAAATGAAACTATAAGGGTGTCATTATGTGGATGAGATCATGTTGAGGGGCAGATGGAGATGGTTTGGGTATGCTCTTCACTCTCCCCAAGAGAGATTAGTTCACCAAACTTTCAACTGGGCTCCACAAGGCACTAGAAGAGTTGGAAGACCCAGGCCTACATGGCTGAGGACTATGAAGCGTGAAGTAGGAGATGATGAATGGCGAAGTTTATATATATATATATATATATATATATATATATATATATATATATATATATACTGTGTGTATATATATTATATACATATATATACTATATATATATATATATATATATATATATATATATATATATATATATATATATATATATATATATATATATGTATATATATATCATCACCTCCTACCACGTCTATTAAGGCAAAGGGCTTCGGTTAGATGTTTTTTACATTAACTATCAAAATTCGGCTTTGATTTTAAGATTTATTGGCCACATTCAGTAATTAAAAGATTATAACCGAAAATAACTGTGGTATCTGTATATTTCATTATCTTCTAAGAATTATTTTATTTACTCATGTATCTAGTCATTATCAAAGTTACTGTTATCTCTTATTATGATAAATGTATAATTGAAGCTTTGCCTATATATGCCATGATATTATTCCACAATAAAAATGAGAAAACTTCTCAATCATAACAAGGTACAATGCCAACCTAAATCATAAGCAAACCACAGTAAATATTTCACATTTCTTCCTTGTTTTATGTCAATAGGTCGAGTATCGTCGACGCAGGGATTATTAATCTTTGATCCTCACATCCTTATATAATCCTAAAATCTTTCTCGCCTCTTTCCTTCCCCTTGGAGGGTGATTGAAAGACCACACTTAGCGAATATAGTTCAAACCCATTTATATTCCCTTACCAGAAGTCAGTTCCTCATTTGCTCGTGAAATGACGCTAAATAAATCATGCACATATAAAAGGCGATGGTCTAAATGATGTAATGAATAATACAGAATGAATAGCTGTCTTTCTTCACCTCCATTTTTTCCACGTCTGATCAATGAGAGCTATTATCTATCAATAAACAATTAACTATTGTTATATACATTCCAAAAAGGCAGTAAGAGTCCGTGGGGTTTCGGGTAAATGGACCTATTATGAATAAGTAAAATCGGTGATGGCCAGCGTTGATGTTGTTTTTATGTATCCAATTGTTTCATACCCTATGCAAGACTCTCCTCACTTGCGTACGTGTTCTGTGTATGAATATTTACACGTCGATACATATTTATGCTTCTTTTTATTTTTGCTCGAGTTACGGTGGACATTTCGTCCACTTTTATAAATAAAGACTTTGGTATGGAATACAGTGAAGGTGGGTACGAGTTTTAAGCGGTCTTGATTTCAAGACTTCGATATATCAATACTTGTGACGATACGTTAGTGAAGTAAACCTGAAGGATTATTTGTATTCTTAGTCTTATCTATTGCTACTTTTAAAGTAAATATGTTAATTTCCTATTTGTTTGCATATCGATAACCATAACTTCTACACCATTATTTTGGTTCAATCTTAAAACAGAATGATTAGGCATAAATACCGAGTGTAACGCACTTGTATTTCATGCACGCTCATACACTGTAATGCCACTGCTTTTTTATGCCTCGCTCTCTCCGTACTCATAACACAATAACCTGTTTTAGTCTGCCATTTCATGTTTCACATTGTTGGAATTTTGTACCACTGTTGCCCTCAAGCATTTGTATATAAGCTAGTTATCTTGTTGAATAAAGTCAGTTACATTCACCTCGCCTTTCTGTTAGTACCTTACTGCATTGGTGACCCCGGCGTGACCAATGTCGCAGTACGGGAGAGAGCCAGAGGAGAAAAAAACAGCATTAGGCCTACAGTGTATGAAATACACGTGCGTTACAATATCTTGCTGAAGAGTGCTACGTAAGGATGGGTTCAATAACATTACAAGAAAATAGAAACCTCGTCAGAGAGATATGGCCGAGTACAATGGCTTCTCTGGTATTTTTTTTTAACCTGGAAATAGAATCACTAGACTACAAATACCACATTTGACATATTTTGCCGACAGTTCAGGGTAAGGATTAATTTATTAATATAACAAAAAGTAACAGAATTTTTTATGTATTTCGTAGATCCATTGCCTATAGTAACTAAATGTTTCCCTTTTTAGAGGTAATTGTGTGTTCGGTTCATCTACGTTTGACGCACTATACTGGATGCCTCTCAATTCATAATTCAAATTATATTTTGTGACGAGACTCAGGAATTGAGTAAATTCAAAAATAAAGTCTTTTCTCTCTCAGTAAAGCGACAGTTATTAATTTTTTTATGCTCAATTTTTTTTTTCTTTTTGAGGAAATTATTTCAAAATTATTTATAGATTCCCCCGAAAATTTTACACCATCAGCAAATAATGATAAATTTTGTCAAAGCAGAATCATTTACTCATAATATCAATTTACATTCATAAGATATTTAATAGTTGTTCATTAACATCCTTCTAATTTCAATTTAATGTAGTACTTATTTCGCTCTACGATATAGAAATTATTTTTCTTATAAATGTATCTATTTTCATATTATCTGTTTACAAAATTATCTTTTGCAGGAACCTGATAATTTGAGTAAAACTGAGCTTATAAATAACTGTATATGGATGAAAGCCGATATATGTCCAAAAATCGCCTTACATCTGGTCTCTCGGAATCAATGAAATACAACGTTTCTTTTAAGTAATTTTATCATATTCCATTCAGAGGTCTGCTCTAAGTTGTTCTTACTTTTATGGGTATATTTCAACCTTTAAAATGTTGTTTGGAGAGATTCGTCTACCTTTAAAATGGTGTTTAGACACAGTCTTCTACCTTTAAAATGTTGTTTAGGGACAGTCTTCTACCTTTAAAATGTTGTTTAGAGACAGTCTTCTACCTTTAAAATGTTGTTTAGGGACTGTCTTCTACCTTTAAAATGTTGTTTAGGGACAGTCTTCTACCTTTAAAATCTTGTTTAGAGACAGTCCTCTACCTTTAAAATCTGATTTAGGGACAGTCTTCTATTTTTAAAATCTTGTTTAGGGACAGTCTTCTACCTTTAAAATCTTGTTTAGGGACAGTCATCTATCTTTCAAATGTTGTTTAGGGACATTCTTCTACCTTTAAAATCTTGTTTAGGGACAGTCCTCTACCTTTAAAATCTGATTTAGGGACAGTCTTCTATTTTTAAAATCTTGTTTAGGGACAGTCTTCTACCTTTAAAATCTTGTTTAGGGACAGTCATCTATCTTTCAAATGTTGTTTAGGGACAGTCTTCTACCTTTAAAATGTTGTTTAGGGACAGTCTTCTACCTTTAAAATCTTGTTTAGGGACAGTCTTCTACCTTTCAAATGTTATTAATGAACTGTCTTTTAGCTTTAAAATGTTCAGGAACAGTCTTCTACCTTTAAAATGTTGTTTGGGAACAGTAAATTACTCTTAAAATGTTGTTTAGGGACAGCCGTCTACCTTTAAAATGTTGTTTAGGTACAGTCTTCTACCTTTAAAATCTTGTTAAGGGACAGTTTTCTACCTTTCAAATGTTGTTTGGGAGCAGTCTCTTACCTTGAAAATGTTGTTTGGGGACAGTTTTCTACCTCAAAATGTTGTTTAGGGACAGTCTTCTACCTTTAAAATGTTGTTTGAGAATATTCTTTTACCTTCAAGATGTTGTTTGGGTATAGTCTTCTACCTTAAAATGTTGTTTTGGGATAGTCCTCTACCATTAACATGTTGTTAGGGGACAACCATCTGCCTTTAGAATGTTGTTTGTGGACAGTCGTCGGCCTTCAAAATGTTGTTTGTGGACATCCTTCTACCTTTAACATGTTGTTAGGGACAGTCTTTTACCTTTTTTACCTTTAAAATTATGTTTGAGGATAGTCTTTTACCTTTAAAATCTTGTTTAGGGACAGCCATCTGCCATTAAAATGTTGTTTGGGACAGTCATCTGCTTTTGAAATGTTGTTTGGAGACAGTCTTCTACCATTAAAATTTTTGGGAACAGTCAACTGCCTTTAAAATGTTATATGGGAACAGTCCTCTACCTTTAAAATGTTGAGGAGCCTTCTGCCTTTAAAATGTTGAGGAGAGTCTTCTACCTTGAAAATGTTATAATGTTGTTTTGGGGACAGTCATCTCTCATTAGAATGTTGTCTGGGGACAGTCATCTACCTTTAAGATGTTGTTTGGGGAATAGTCTTCGACCTTTAAGTGGGGAATAGTCTTCGACCTTTAAGATGTTGTTTGGGGAATAGTCTTCGACCTTTAACATTTTGTTTGAGGAAAGTCTACCTTTGAAATGTTGTTTGGGGCTTGTCTTATAGTATTAAAATTCTTTTTGTGTATAGTATTTTACCTTTAAAATGTTGTTTGTGGATAATCTTTTACCTTTAAATTTTTTTTGGTGTGAATAGTCTTCTCCCTTTAAAATGTTATTTGTGAATAGTCCTTAACCTTTAAAATGTTTGTAGATAATATTCTACCTTTAAAATGTTGTTTGTGGATGTCTTCCACCTTTAAAATATTTATGGATAATATTCTTCCTTTAAAATGACGTTTGTGGATAGCCTTCTATCTTTAAAATGTTGTTTGCGTATAGTCTTTGACATTTAAAATGTTTGTAGATAGTCTTCGACCTTTTAAGTGCTGTTTGTGGATTCCCTTCCACCTTTAGAATGTTGTTTGTGAATAGTCTTCGAACTTTAAAATGTTGTTTGTGGATAGTCTTCGACCTTCGAAATGTTGTTTGTGGATAGCCTTCGAACTTTAAAATGTTGTTTGTGAATAGTCTTCAACCTTTAAAATGTTGTTAGCGGATAGTATTCTAACCTTAAAACGTTGTTTGTGGATAGTCTTCTACCTTTAAAATGTTGTTTGTGGATAGTCTTCTAACTTTAAAATTTTGTTTGTGGATAGTATTCTACTTCTAAAATGTTGTTTGTGGATACTAAACCTTTAAAATTCTGTTTGCAAATAGTCTTACATTAAAAATTTTGTTTGCGGACAGTGTTTGACCTTTAAAATGTTTTTTTGTGGATAGTCTTCTACCTTTAAAATGTTGTTTATGGATAGTCTTCAATCTTTAAACTGTTGTATGTGGATAGTCTTCAATCTTTAAAATTTTGTTAGTGGATAGTCTTTGACCTTTAAAATTTTGTTTATGGATAGTATTCTACCTTTAAAATGTTGTTTGCAGATAGTCTTCTACATTTAGAAGGTTGTCTATAGGATAATCTTTGGCCTTTAAAATGTTGTTTATGGATAGTCTTCGACCTTTAAAATTTTTTTTGTGGATAGTATTCTACCTTTAAAATGTTGTTTGCAGATAGTCTTTTACATTTAGAAGGTTGTCTATTGGATAATCTTTGGCCTTTAAAATGTTGTTTATGGATAGTCTTCGACCTTTAAAAGGTTGTTTATGTATAGTCTTCGACCTTTGAAATATTGTTTGTGTATAGTCTTCGACCTTTAAGATGTTGTTTGTGTATAGTCTTCGACCTTTAAAATTTTATTCGTGGATAGTCTTCTACCTTTAAAATGTTGTTTGGGGCTAGTCTTGGACCTTCAAAATGATGTTTGTGGATAGTATTCTAGCTTTAAAATGTTGTTTGTGGATAGTCTTCGACCTTTAAATTATTGTTTGTGAATTGTCTTCTACTGTTTAAATTTTCTTAATAGTATTCTACCTTTAAAATGTTGTTTGTGGATAGTCTCCGACCTTTAAAATGTTGTTCTTGTATATTATTCTACCTAGAAAATGTTGTTTGCTGATACTCTTCTACCATTAAAATGATGTTTGTGGATGGTATTCTACCTTTAAAATGTTGTTTGTGGATAGTCTTCTACCTTTGAAAATTTGTTTGTGGATAGTCCTCTACATTTAAAATGTTGTGTGTGGATATGATTCTACCTTAAAAAGTGTTGTTTGTGGATAGTCTTTGACCTTTAAAATTTTTTTGTGGATAGTATTCTACCTTTAAAATTTTGTGGATAGTATTCTATCTTTAAAATGTTGTGTGTGGATAGTCTTCTACCGTTAAAATGTTTTTGGGGACAGTCGTTTACCTTTAAAATTCTGTTTTGTGATAGTTTTGTACATTTAGAATGTTGTTTGACAAGAGAACTGAACCTCGTATTTATTTTGCACTTGCTATACTACCTGACATCTGCTTCTCTTTTCCAGATCTTCCACCCAAACAAACGAATCGTAAAATGAAACTCCTTATTCTTTCCTGCATGATTGTTGTTGTCATCCAGGTAAATTATATTTCTATCCTTACAAATAAGCTTCCTTGGGAATTTTTAAAGCCATTAAAAGTATGCCAGCATGCAAGTCTATCATTCTATGTAAGCAGTCTGCTTATCATAGAGACAAAAAAAATAGAGAAGCACATTAAACGACGCAAGAATGTTACCAGTAATTTTGGCGTTCACCTTTTAAAAAAAAAAAAAAAACGTTGGTAGATCTTTATCAAATTTTCTAAACCCATAAAACTAATGAGTCCATGAACACTAAGTTCTCTCTGATCTGCATGTGTGGGTACCAGACGGAAAATAAAGCCAGGAGTGCATTCCTTAGAAGGCCCAAGCATGCCTCTTGTTTAACTTGCCATGAACCAATTCAGTGATGGTTTGAATTTCTTTAGGAAATAGCAACACGGGATACCTTGATTAATAAGATAAATGCCGACTGTCTGCTAGTTAGAGGAGAATGTGTATATGCTACTGGCAATGTGTTTATCTATCATTTCATGTTAGAATTTCTAATAATTTAGTTGACGTTAAGGAAGTCCTATTTACAAGTTGATATTTTATCCCAAACAATACTATTCATTGTCAGCTTAAAAGTATATATTTACATTGAATGATGACATGCTGTATATTTATTGTTTTCGTTAAACTTAATATTTCCCAAATGAAAATATTTGATAATTATTATATCCTAAATTTTGTTTAATTCAATTTCAATAATACAAGCATTTTTACATTTCAGGCACTTCCTTATGGTAGTCATCACGTGAGTATAACATTGCTTTCTTTCTATGGGTAATTTATTCATAGATATCTAAACCTTTCTGATGCATTGTGCCAATGCTAATTTATTGTGTAAACCTTTCACAGGGATTACGAATAACTTCTTTCATTTTATTATGTATGATCAAGTTACTATATGAATCTCCTTCATTTGATTACAAATATGGAATAATGATACAATAACATAAAAACATGGTAATTTCGTGAGGAGAACTTGTACTAACTGGCGAAATAAATAAAGTGATTGCATGAATGAGAAATTAGCCGTTAATGTTGATTATGAGAATCAGAGGCCTATCAAGATTTGGTATCAGGGGTGCCATTATTGTGGGACTGATATGAGGGAGGTTTTTTATCAAGGCGTTATTCTTGAATAAGTTGCGAGAAGAGTCAAAGAAACTGGTACCGTGAGAAAGGCATTGGTAAAGTATTAAATTAATTAAGTATTTGAGACTTTCCAAAATGCATCATGTTGGGGTATACATGGACCACTGAGGTTAATAAAGAATAGTGGCATATGATATTCGCACTTTCTGTAAACAACAAATAAGCGAGGACAGACTTGGTCTACAACCCTTGAAAACTATACTTGTAACTAAGGAGATGGAAAGATGACTCACATATATAATAAAATCTATTTTGGTGGTTTATGGAATACTTCAGAAACAAAAAAAAAGAAAAATATAGCACTTAAGAGTTATACATATAAAAGAGGACTATTACAGAGAAAGTCATACTTATCCATCTTTTAAAACAATGTAAAAATAATTGACTGCATTAGGACTATTTTCAAAGACGATGGAGGAGATTGAAGCTTTGAATCTAATAAAACGAAATCGTTGAAGAAAACAATGCTGAAAAAAATAAGAGCCCAAAATGAGAGAAAGATAGAGAGAGAAAAGGGGATGGGGGTAACGGATATATCTTAGTATCCGTGCACTTGGGAAATTCAATACTAAACGTTTCAGAGAGAATGGGAAGAAAAGTCGTATAGAGACAGATATTACTCAAAAGTTCAGAATACTTTAATATTGATTAGTCCAAGGTTACTTTTTTCGTTAACTGCAAAAAAAAATAATATCGTTCAAAGCAGATCAACATTAAATAAATTCATTTACAGTAGAACACATTAAAAGGTCTTTGTGAATGTGCTTATCAATTATCAACAGACCAAAAATCATTCACTCATTTTCGAGTGATACAATATAACATTTGAATAAAGACTATTGTAAATCAAATAACAACTGAATAAAGACTATTGTAAATCGACAGTATTTACTCAGAGATAGAATACTGAAAACCCTTGAAACCATTTACTTTCTTATCATATAACTTTGTTCTTCAGAATCTTGTGAAAAGAGAAATCTCCGGCAACGATTCGCTTGCGGGAATTAGTGACGATCAAGGCACAGGTATTATCATTGAGGTCAGTGTAGTCCGAGGAACGAGTAATACCTTCAGTAAGCATTGAGAAGAATAGAGACACGAAAAATTGTCAAATATACCTTTCTCGATGATGATAACAATTCTTCCTCTGTTGCGCAAAAAGTTTGTCTGATCATTTGATACAAAATCCTCTCATGAGAGATTTTTTATCAAAGGAAATGGAACGATCTAAGTCGCATTTGTAATGACTTAGTTATGTTTCTATTTTAGTGGAAATCTCTTCATTATGCCGATGTTTCTTAGCGATATGTTAAAGACTTACATAAATAAATATTTAGAAAAAATGGAAGAAATTTTAATAACGTAATGGTAAAGCAATTACAAGGAAGAAAAAAAAAATAGTTTTTTAACGTTTATTAAAAGTACATTATTTTTCTTCGAATTCATTAGATATCTTATTAATTTTTTTATCTCATATTTCTATGTTCTCTATAATGGCCTTAACACATTTTCAATCATTTAAATTCGTTAATTTGGAATAGGTATATTGGACAGAATTTCATTACCAAAAATCAATAAAAGAAAACAAAGATAATCAACAGTATTTGCAATTTCTGAATGACCAAAATTGCAGCCTAACTTCGTTCTTTTTATTTCTCAATAAAATTTTTCGATAACACAATTATTTCTTATTGGAAGCATGAAATCAATTATGCGGATTTTATCCATTTATGTTTACTTTATATTCATTTATCATTTATATGTAGTTAATTCTAATAGTCAGGCCTTCTCCATCATGAGGCTCAATTCTACACGGTATTCTAGGAGTTTTATTCCAGCTGTGACCAAGTTGTGGAATGATCTTCCTAATCGGGTAGTTGAATCAGTAGAACTTCAAAAGTTCATACTTGCAGCAATTGTTTTTTTTTTATGTTGAACAGGCTGAAATAAGTATTTTTATAGTCTATATATAAAATTATCTGTTTTTATGTTGTTAATGTTTTTTAAAACATTTAAAAGATTTTATTTTAATTTATCATTACTTCTTATATTGTTCATTCATTTCCTTGTTTCGTTTCCTCACTGGCCTATTTTTTTACTGTTGGAGCCCGTGGGCTTATAGCATCTTACTTTTCCAACTAGGGTTGTAGCTTGGATAATAATAATAATAATAATAATAATAATAATGATAATAATAATCTGTGTTTCCCCTTACCTATCTACTTACACATCTATTACCTATCAGTCAATTCACTTTTTGTTATAGTATCTCCCTTTCGTTAACTTTCCTTTATTGATTAATCGATTGATAAATGTTTCATTCCCACAGGTCAAGCAAGAAGTAAACAGCTGCTGTAAGTCCGGATGCAGTGGAGGTTGCCAACATGACTGCAATGGGCAGACAACAAGTGCACAACCATAGATATAGAGAAAAGCTCTGACATTTTATCAACATGTAACCAGAGTCATATTCTTTTTGTAAAATTTGTAATATTGTAACAAAAGTAAATAAAGATATGTGCACACTTCTGTAAATGTGAGAAAAATACAAATAATAATTATGCAAATTCTATAATCTAAGCAAACAGACTAATTTTAGAAGAACAATCATAATAGATGTAGAATGAGATATCAATCAAAAGTTGTGCTGATATGGTTCATAATGTTAACTAAGAAAAAAATAATGATATGCAATAATAAAGAGTTTAGATACTGAGAATGAGATTTGAAGTAATTTGGTCAATTGTGTTATTAATGCAATTATTTTAATACGTTTGGGAATACAGTTGTCAATACAAAATAATCTAACAGGTTAGTTAACTATATCCAAATTTCCTTTAGAACATTGATTAAAATTCCATAAAAGAAGAATTTTCTTTTATTTTCCTTTTTTATTTTTGTGGGGCGTGAAGCGAAGTTTCATGGTAATGCAGAAATGGAACGTGAATTTTACTTGATATCTAGATGTGATTTTTAAGATAAAATGTGGATAATTACGGATTATTATTTAATCATCATCATCTCTTACGACTATTGACGCAAAAGACCTCGATTAGATTTTGCCAGTCGTCTCTATTATTATTAGTATTATCTCTTGCTAAGTTACAACCCTAGTTGGAAAAGCTGGATGCTATAAGCCCAGGAGCCCCAACAGGGAAAATAGCCCGTGAGGAAAGGAAACAAGGAAAAATAAAATATTTTAAGAACAGTAATAACATTAAAATAACTATTTTCTGTATAAACTATAAGAACAAAACAAGAGAAAGTGTACCCTTAACCAGAGAACTCTAACTCAAGATACTGGAAGACCATAGTACAGAGGCTATGGCACTACCCAAGACCAAAGAACAATGGTTTGATTTTGGAGTATCCTTCTCCTAGAAGAGCTGCTTACCATAGCTAAAGAGTCTCTTCTACCCTTACCAAGAGGAATGTAGCCACTGAACAATTACAGTGAAGTACTTAACCCCTTGGGTGAAAAAGAATTGTTTGGTAATCTCAGTGTTGTCAGGTGTATGAGGACAGAGAAGAATCTGTAAGGAATAGGCCAGACTATCCAGAGTATGTGTAGGCAAAGAGAAAGTGAACCGTAACCAGAAAGAAGAATCCAATGTAGTACTGTCTGGCTAGTCAAAGGACCCCATAACTCTAGCGGTATTATCTCAACGGGTGGCTGGTGCCTTGGCCAACCTGCTACGCTGCAGCTTGAGCTTTTAAATTAATACTTCTTCACTCATCATCTAATTTACGCTTCATAGTCCTCAGTCATATGGGCCTGGGTCTTCAAACTCTTCTAGTGCCTTGAGGAGCACAGTTAAAAGGTTGGTGACCTAATCTCTCTTTGGAAGTGCAAGGAGCGTGCCCAAACCATCTCCTTCTACCCCTCACCATGATCTCATCCACATATGATACTCGAGTAATCTCTCTTATAGTTTCATTTCTAAACCTGCACTGCCATTTAACTCCCAATATCATTCTGAGGCTTTATTCTCAAATATGCAAAATCTGTTGTATATTGTTTCATTGTCATTCCACAATAACAGATTTCAGGCGAATTGATTTCCAAATTATTCTCAGCCTAGCCATTATTTGGTGATAATTTTTACCTGCATATCTAATATGACTATATAAAGGTGAAGGAATGCGAAAAAAAAATCAATATCTGTTGGAAAAGCTCCCTCGGAAGAAAAAAAAATACAGGAGTTAAAGGAACTATGTACGAGAAATAGCATGGAAACAAGAAAAGGCGTAAGCCTGTTCCTTAACACAGTATCTACACCAACTTTAAATTTTCTTTTTAAGTTCCTTGCTATTCGACCCAACGACAAGGGAGATCGTCCAAAACTGAATGATGCTGAACTCATCTGCGAAACAGAATTAGGCGGGGTTTACATCGTCGAACTTGTCCTTGTCAAAAGGTTCGAAGAGGTGGAGTCACTCACAAATGCATAAGGTTTGTGGACAATGAAGCCCCGCCCACAAAAGTCAGGCGAGAATAGATATTCTTGGAACCGTTCGGCAAACGTGTTTGACAACCAAATACCCCATTCATACGTTTGAACATCACTTCAAACCCTAGTCTGTCAAACCGGGTTCGATGAACCGTTCGACCGTGTAAACCCGTCTTTAGAACTATTGCAGATCCAGTGTTATTTTGAATATGTGTTGGTAGACTTGAATGTGATGGATACTCAGCATTATGGAGTATAGAAGATAAGTAACAGGAAATTTATCAGCTTAAGAAGTTAGATCTAATAATTTTGTGTAAATTTACTGAATCCTTTCCTTACTTATCTATTAAATTGGATTCTGTAGTTCAGGTCCGTAGGACAAACGGAAGTTGACATTATTCTGAATTTTGTAGAGCTCAAGACATATTTCTTTTTTTTTTTATTAAGATTTGCTGTACATAACCATACTAATTTATTTTGCTTTCCTAAAAGACGTGGACTTATTATACATTTTTACGAAATCTGCAATACTGGGGAGTTCCTTTAAACCCTAACATATTTTTATCATCAACTACTACATTAAAGTTTTCATCAGCATCGGCATTCATAATGAACTAGAATAACTTAAGACTGTTTAATAATAATAATAATAATAATAATAATAATAATAATAATAAAATTCCCACATTAGAATATACAAGATATGCATCAATTATGTTTTGCCTGTTTTTACGATAAGAGCACACTTTGTTTGATAGTTAGATCTCTTGAAAGATAGGTAGGCCCTTGGGTAGGCCTACCATATAATCTCCATAATTATAGTCAAATGCAAATATGATTTTAATTGAAAACTTCTAGGGGTAGGAAGAGTAAGGTGCTCATGAAAGTATACATAACAGTATTGGTAAATCTTAATTATGCATGCATTTCATTAGCTAATGTACTTTTTTTAAATGTAATATTTCCTTAGCTACTTTACATCTATTAGTTCTATATCAGAATAAACTATTATGCCTAGTGACTATAACACACACACACATATATATATATATATATATATATATATATATATATATATATATATATATATATATATACATGTATATATATATATATATATATATATATATATATGTGTGTGTATATATATATCTTATATGTGTGTATACACATACATACTGTATATATATATATATATATATATATATATATATATATATATATATATATATATATATATATATATATGTATTTCATGATTTGGCATATGAAAGTAAATATGTACCCAATTTCGACAAAAAGGCATGAGTTCGAATCTCTGTCCAGCCAGAGGCTGGTATCATAAATGAATTTCCAGTGGATATACATTCCCAAGATAGAATTCGGTATCAAATCACATTGTGGTTCATATTTGCATTGATTAAAATCACGAGTTAGTGATTTATATTCATATATATATATATATATATATATATATATATATATATATATATATATATACAGTTTATATATATACATATAGTTTATATAAATATATATATATATATATATATATATATATATATATATATAATCCCAATTCATATCAAACATGATTTAAATAATGCAGATATGTAAGCATATTTCATAGACTATGAGAAAGCTTTAGATGCTGTCAAACATTATGTAATAATAAAAGCCCTTCATAAACAAGAAATAGATGAATCTTATGTAAGACTACTTGATGGTGTCTAAAAGGGCAGTACAGCAATCTTAAAACTACATAAGGATGGTGAGAAAATTTCGGTTGATAAATTATTCACAGCATGCCTTAAGTCTTTAAGACTTTAGATTGGGAAAATGTAGGAATTAACTTTAATTGGGAATACCTTAACAACTTAAGATTTGCAGATGACATAGCTCTATTTAGTGAATAATGGGAGGAATTACAAAATATGATAGAATCTTTTAATAGAGAAAGCAGAAATGTAAGATTGAAAATGAACATGAGTAAAACTAAGATAATGTTCAATGAATGCAGACAAAACAAATAACCTCTAGAGATTATTAATAAATACGGTATACGTACTAAGGACAGACAGTGTTTTCACAGAACATGTAACCCAAATTAAAATAAGGATAAGCATGGGATGGACAGTTTTTGGTAAACGAAATGAGATTAAGAGTAAAGTGCAACTTTCTCTAATAAGAAAAGAGTTTAATCAGATGGTCCTTCCAGTATTAACTTATGCATAAAAATAAAAAAAAATGGAGCCTCACTAAAGCCTTAGGGCTCAGAACATGAGCTAGTTAAACTCAAAGAGCTAAAGCATGAATAATTATGGGAATAACACTGAGAGAAAGAAAAAGAGCAACGTGGATACGAGAGCAAACTATAGTAGAAGTTATTCTAACAACATGTAAGGAGGAAAAAAAAATGCTTAGGCTTATAGCATCCTGCTTTTCCAACTAGAGCTGTAGCTTAGCATGTAATAATTAAATAATAATAATAATAATAATAATAATAATAATAATCAGGAAATATAATGATTATGTCAGATAATAGATGGAAATTAAGAATAACAAAAACCGGGTCCCTTAAGATTACTAACGAAATTGGGGAAGAGCAGATGTGGATTGATGAGCTAAGAAAATCTGTAGGTATAAACCGGTAGAGAAAGACCATAAACAAACTTTTGTGGGACATGTTTGAGCAGTGGACTAGTAACGGTTAATGATGATGACAGTATATATACGTACGTTCATAAACACACACACACACATATATATATATATATATATATATATATATATATATATATATATATATATGCATATATATATATATATATATATATATATATATATATATATATATATATATATATATAAACTGGTAGAGAAAGACCATAAACAGACGCGTGTGGGCCATGTCTGAGCAGTGGACCAGTAACAGTTAATGATGATAACATGATATAGATATACATATATTCGTTCATAAAGACACGCACACACATACGCAATATATATATATATATATATATATATATATATATATATATATATATATATATTGTATATAAATGTGTGTATGTATATACACACATATAGAGTATATATATATATATATATATATATATATATATATATATATATATCCACCAAATCAAAATTGTATAAATTTGATATCGGAATTCACTCGTTAAAACCGCACAAATTATTCACCACAACAGACAACCCAAGTAAAAAAACGTGTTTAAAAACGTATATTTATAATTCCATAAACCATTCAATTTCTAGGATACCAAATGACAGTTTGTTTGAACAGAAAGATTACCTGTTCTTCATTAGGCCTATGTGCATAAAATGATTTGACATATATCTGAATACCTACAATTTCTAGAGTACATTTTCTGTAAACTAAATTTGAAATGTGAATATAATAGAAGTTACCTAGAAGGGTAATGCAAATACGATGCAAATGCGTTACGCAACTTTCAAAGTTGCCCAGAGCACGTATTATAAATAAGTTGCAAAACAATGTAACAACGATGGCGATTTCCGAAAGTTTATTCCTATATTATGGTATAATGTATGGGATGAAAAAATACATAAATAACCAACAGATATCAAAAAGAGCAATAAGAACAGCGATGAACAAAAGAGGAGAAATTTTAACTGTCTCATTTCGGTTGATACATTATTCACAGCATGCCTTAAGTCTTTAAGACTTTAGATTGGGAAAATGTAGGAATTAACTTTAATTGGGAATACCTTAACAACTTAAGATTTGCAGATGACATAGCTCTATTTGGTGAATAATGGGAGGAATTACAAAATATGATAGAATCTTTTAATAGAGAAAGCAGAAATGTAAATCACCCTTCCCGCCTCTTCCTGCTTCTTCTGCAATCGTGTTGCTATACTGTATATGCATACATTCCAGGGGTGTTTGGCCTTCTGTGGTGCAATGATCCAACTGAACAGCAATTTTCTGGTTTGTCTTCGAAGTTTCAATGGCCCTGAAGTCATTACCTAACTTCTGTATCTCCCGGTTCTTTTTACGGGCTGCCCAGCGGCAAGAGCCCGTGTCTTACACAAGGTAAGGCAATCTATACAGACAGACTGGTTCTTCAATAGTATGTTCCGTTTAAATGGTAAATATTCATTATACACATTCTTATATGAAGATTTTTACTTTTCTGAGAAACCCCACCAACAGAAGTTGTGGTTCTGTGGCTACACCAAGACACCCAGCAACACTAGGTCTAATCCCCAACACTCACAATGGCATGAATCTTATCACCGAACAGACACTTTAGAACTAGAATTATTACCAATGATAACTATGGTACTACAACTAAATTTATTACCAGCACAATGTAATTAGGTTTGTCACCAGCACACCCTTTGATAATAGGTTTATCACCTATATGGTCTATGATACTAAACTAGTTACTAACAACCCTCTGATACTAGGCTTAGCCCCAACACATCTTATGGTATAAACTTAATCACCAACACCATATGGTGCTAAGCTTATCACCAGCATACCCTTTGATGTTACGTTGATCACCAACATACCCTATGGTACAAGGTTTGTCACCAACAAACCCTGTGCTACTTGTGGTGTAAACCAACACAACCTAGGTGGAATGTTCACCTACACACCTTCCGATTCTCCTACAACACCTGCCTTAGACCCTTCAAAATCCCCATTCCTACGGCCTCCATTAAGGTCAGGTTTCCCTTTTTCACTAAAGCATAATTCAAGAGAAACATATTGGAGTACATCCAATTCCTTCCTTCCGCCATATTGAAACTTACTTGAGAGTCTTGGAGTGCACTTCTGTTTCACTAATCTCGTTAATAACAGCACTAACACTATCTTCTAATAGCCCTGCTTAAACTAGAACATCACTGTCACTCGATGCCATGTTTCTAGTGAGTACTTAGCACTCGGCATTGCAATAATCACACAACAATCGTCAAAATCAGCGAGAACACGAATTTAAACGCGGCGCTACTATGACGTGACGTTGGACTGAGAGTCTGAGAGGAAGGAAGGGGGAGGGGAAAGAGTTAGGGAGGCTTCGCTGATGCTGATTGGTTGATAACGGTGACACGGTAGGATTTGCTTGGCTGTGATTGGTTGGGAAAGGCTCTTTCTCTCTCTCAGCACCTCTGCTATGCAAGTGACGGCGACAATTTTAAATCGCCTCTCCTCGTTCAGTTTAGTGACTTCTCAAATAAAAATATAATTGTATTATCAAGCAGATTATTATCATTATTAATGTTATCATCATTATCATTATTATCATCATTATTATTATCATTACTATTATCATTTTTATCATTGTTATTATTTTTATCTAGTTCAATATAGATGAAGTCAATCAAAACTAAGTCTAAAGTTGGTACCGTGAAAACTTTGAATTGAAAGTTTTGAAAAAGCTTATGTTTTAAAGGACAGGTTAAAGAAGACTGGGATGAACATTGTGTTAAAATAAAGACATTTAAAAAAGGAGGTAACGGAACAAAAGTAAAAAAAAGTAATATCAGTTATTACCACAATGAGACTTCAATAGGCTTATATTAGTACATTATCATACTGAGACTTGTCGATACTGAAGTCTGACTAAACTGAGTTATGTTTCCTTGGGACACGACTATATTCAAACACGTCTATTAATTATTATTATTGCTATTATTATTATTATTATTATTATTATTATTAGCTAATCTACAACCCTAGTTGGAAAAGCAAGATGCTATAAACCCAAGGGGGCCAACAAGGAAAAATAGCCCAGTGAGGAAAGAAAAAAAGGAAATAAATACACGATGAGAACAAATTAACAATAAATCATTCTACAAACAGTAACAACATTAAAACAGATATGTCATATATAAACTATAAAAAGACTTATGTCAGCCTGTCAAACATAAAAACATGATGAGACATTAATACTTTGAGCCACTGCACTATTACACGAATAAAGTATACTGAAGCGCCTTTGTTATGAAGCACCTTAACATCAAGATATCCCTGCCGGACTGAGACATGTGACCCTGCCATCCTGAGATACGACAATATTGAGACATTTAATGTTTTTTATATATTTTTTTCAGTATAAATTTAAAATCAAGATAAGAATAAGATGCATAGGCTTACATAAGTATTTTAGGAACTTCACGACATTTAAAATAAGGTTTAATATTATTTATAAATGTATTAATAATTCTGTCAAAAGGCTGTGAAGGGTAACAGTTATTTTTTAATATCTTTTCAAAGATGAAATCTTTTCATGGAAATTATGTTCAAACTGGAATCGTCTATGAGTGTAATTTCCACAGTATAAGAGAATAAAATTAACACATTTCCATGCCAAACTACCTAGAAGTTTGTGTAAGTATTCGGAAGTTTGATACAAAACTACCATGTGTAGCCTACTTTTCTTTTACGACCAATTCATATCCAATTCTATCAGATGCTTCTTTTCTTACATTCAGTGGAAATGGCTGGGCATTCTTTTAGATGCACTAGAACACATTATTATTATTATTATTATTATTATTATTATTATTATTATTATTATTAATATAGAAATATTTTTGTTCCTTATAAATACAGTGACACAATGAAGCAGTTATAGTTATAAAGATTGTGTGTGAGCGCTCTTTTTGTGTAGAAAGAATCGACTATAAAACGGTTTCAAGAAAATCTCTACTTGCTAAAGTAAACTTGTTAAAAATAAGCTATTTTTGTAAGATTTAGCTTTAATACTTACGTAACGAATATTTAGGTTGCATATGCCAAATCAGTATATATATATATATATATATATATATATATATATATATATATATATATATATATATTCATTTCCCTTTGCCTACACATACAGTACACCGTATAGTCTGGCCTACTCTTTACAGATTCTCCTCTGTCCTCATACAACTGACAACACTGATTATCAAATAATTCCTCACCACCCAAGGGGTTAACTACTGCACTGTAATTGTTCAGTGGCTAATTTCCTCTTGGTAAGGGTAGAAAAGACTCTTTAGCTATGGTAAGCAGCTCTTGTAGGAGAAGGACACTCCAAAATTAAACCATTGTTCTCAAGTCTTGGGTAGTGCCATAGCCTCTGTACCATGGTTTTCACTGTCTTGGGTTAGAGTTCTCTTGCTTGAGGGTACACTCTAGCACACCATTCTATCTTGTTTCGTATCCTCTTGTTTTGTTGAAGTTTTTTACAGTTTATATAGGAAATACTAATTTTAATGTTGTTACTGTTCTCAAGATATTTAATTTTCCGTGTTTCCTTTCCTCATTGGGCTATTTGCCCTCTTGGAGCCCCTGGGCTTATAGCATCCTGCTTTTCCAACCAGGGTTGTAGCTTAGCAAGTAATAATAACATTTATAATAATAATAATAACATATGTATATATTAAGCAGTCTATAATCATTTTAGTTCATTATGAATACCATTCAAATCTGTTTTCTGTTCTCCTTCGCTTGCTTGCTTATTAGATTGCTTTACCTTGAGATAAACACTCTTGCGTTGGCAGCGCGTAAGAGTGTTAAGTGGTCGTGAAAAATTGAATTCAAGTTCGTATTCTGGGGGTGGGAATGATGATTTGGTGCTGGTCTGCTGATAACGTTGAGAGGTTGAAATGATTTTGGTAGAGTGCATGGGGTGGGGGAGCGTGTTCTCTTTTCGCAAGCAGGCTAGCTAACCACAGCTCCATGTAATCTTGGGCTGTTCGTTTAAAGAATGCGGATTTCATGAAATTTACTGGAGTTGGCTATTCTGAAAACAATTATTTTTCCTTATTTCCTTTCCTCACTGGGCTTTTTTTCCTTTTTGGGCCCCTGGGCTTATTACATCCTGCTTTTCTAAACTAGAGATGTAGCTTACTTACTTACTTTGACGGTTGCTTTTCCAGTCTCATACATCAAGGGAACCCTATTCTCTACACTCAGTCTACAGCAGGTCCACTGTCGTTTTACCATGTTCGTTCAGAGTATTTAACGCTTCATATCACGTATTGTTCATTTACTGTTAAATCGCCACTGCTATACGTCCCACGGAATAACCTTTATGAATAAAGAGTCCGACACCCCCACCAGACCTACCCTCTTTCGGTATGTGAAAGTAGGTTTGTGTGGGGGTATCATTTCAGTGAGATTAGCAAATAATAATAATAATAATAATAATAATAATAATAATAATAATAATAATAATAATAGATCTCTTGTACTCCTCTTTAACGCCAGTCTCAAAGTAACATTGCCATTAGTAATCTTTGGTGACTTAACATTTAGAAATTGGTCTCGTCACCTCTTCACCACGGTGTCAGAAATGCCTCTCTCGACAAGTTGTTAGCCGAGAATGGGTTCCCTGTACAGTAGGTAGCGCCTTGTATTCTAGATGTTTGATTCCAGCTACGGACAAGGAATGAGCTTCCTAGTAATCAGGCAGTTGAATTGGCTGAACTTCATGAGTTCTAACTTGCAGCGAAAGTTTTCACGTAACAGGCTGCCACAAGTATCTTTTTATAGTTTTATATGTGAAAGATCTATTTTGATGTTGTTATTGTTTTTCTAAATATCTTATTTTAATAGTTAATTATTTCTCTTGTAGTTTATTTATGTCCTTACTTCCTTTCCTCACTGGGCTATTTTTCCTTGTTGGAGCCCTTGGGCTTACAGTATCCACCTTTTTCCAACTAGGGTTGCAGCTTAGTTAATAATAATAATAATAATAATAATAATAATATACTACCACTTACTGTAAATAGTGATACCAACGGCCTCCACTTAAACGTAGGTCTACATTTCCGCGTCAGCATTTCCGGAGAAAAGGACGGGTGCTGGATGTCGCTACTCGTACCTCTCACTCTCTGGGGTGAAGGACAGGTTAGAATAGTCCTCGAAACCTCCTTCAAGACGCAGGAGGGATTCATCGTCAGAATTATGTGTAAATGTGTCTTGCCATATTTTCTATTCAAGATGAGAGAATTAATGGCCGAGTGTGACACGAGAATAATTTTGAATAAATTATACAACAACCAAGACCACGACGTAGCTATAGACTTTGGCGCCTTAACACTAAAGAATTAAATTTTCATGATATGAAATATAGAACAAATGATTATCTTAAAAATCACACCTTCAAAAACATTTCCGTTCCTATGCCAGTCGAAACCTTCAGAGATAGCTTCCTATTCAATCACATTTTTTATAGTTAACAAAGGGTTGTAGCTTAGCTGTTGTGTTAAAAACAGCAGGATACTATATGACCAAGGGCTCCAGCAGAAAAAAAAAAAACAGCGAGAAGGGGAAATAAGGAAACAAATAAACTACGAGAGAAGTAATGAACCCTTAAAATGAAACATTTAAAGAACATTAATAGCAGTAAAGTAGATCTTTCACATATAAACTATAAAAAGAGACATATGTCAGCCTATTCAACATAAAACCATTCGCTGCACGTTTGAACTTTTCAAATTCCACCGATTCCACTACATTAATGACTGAGGGTTGAACCAAGTCATGTAACATCATGATCTCTCACCCGTCACGTCCAAGACAGTGTTGAAAAAAAAGACGTTACAGACAAGGTCGCGCCCTACGCCTCACTAGAACTGAAATTATTGATTGTGCATCCGACCCAGAACGCCCCTGACAACCGTTAATCTTTATAAATGTCTTTCCTCGTGATTTTTATAAGATGTTATCATCGCATATACGCGCTATAGTGATCACAATGAGGTATTGCCTTTAAGAAATCTTCAATTGTTGGGGTTTACCTCGCAGATTTTACGCTTAGTGAAAAGCATTTTGACATTAGTCGGAAAATAAGAATTTAAAAGATCACTGCTACTATATATATATATATATATATATATATATATATATATATATATATATATATATATATGTGTGTGTGTGTGTGTGTGTGTGTTGTCTATACACCATCAATGACAAAATAAAAAACACTGATTATAATTAAACGTAATGTAGTCTTGAACCTATTGCGCCAATCCCATTTTCTGTTTGCACTTAAATTGAGTTCATCATGAGTCTATTTCTTTTTCTTTCTTTTTAATTTGTTTTACATAAATTTCGTGTTTAGCTTCGTTATCGTAATATAAATGATTATGTAGTTAAAAACGATTAAATTCCGCCATATTCTGTCCAGTTATAAGACGTTTGAGATTTGTTGATTTCTCTATTGTACACGAAACTGTCACAGGGGGATTAATTGGTAGCTTTTCAGTCCTTTCAGATTTCTAATGTTGTTTACTATAAGGCAATCTGAATGTTATTTACTATCATGTTCTTGAAGAGAACAAAGCAAAGAAAAATCCTCTTTTGTTCTTTTTTTCATAGTAGGGATGTTTTTGAAGAAGTCGAAGTCATCAAAACATTATTCTTATTTGAGCAATATTTTGTATATCTAATTTGAGTTTGAAATTTTATGAAATAAAACATAATAAAATACTTGAGTAGCCTACTAATAATATAACCTATGAAATATTTTCTTTATGTAATATTACTGTAACTTACGTTCTTGGACCTACTATGTAACCGTATTAAGTTTTCGTCAACTTGAGATCTTCTGTAATAATATATTATACGTGACGATATTCATCTTACTTTATTATTATTATTGTTATTATTATTAGCTAAGCTATAACCCTCGTTGGAAAAAGAGGATACTATAAGCCTAAGGGTCCCAAAAGGGAAAATAGACCAGTGAGGAAAGGCAATAAAGAAACAGAATGGTGTGACTGAGTGTACCCTGAAACAAGCAAACTCTAACCCAAGACAGTAGAAGGCCATGGTACAGAGGCTATGGTACTACCCAAGACTAGAGAACCTTGGTTTGATTTTAGAGTGTCCTTCTCCTAAGAACAGTTTGTGTCATAGGTAAAGCGTCTTCTATCCTTACCAAGTGCAAAGAAGCCACTGAACACTTACGGTGCAGTAGTTAACTCTTTAAGTGAAGAAGAATTTTTTGGTTGTATTGTAGTCAGGTGTCTAAGGACAGAGGAGAACGTGGAAAGTAGACTGTCACACAGAACAACCCTTGTGTTTGTTTCTATAAAATGACACAATATATTTCACACATCAATATACTCTTCCGTTGCTTTTCCTCTCTCTTGTACCGGCAGCAAGCAAAAGAGAAAAGATGTGACGTATTTTATGTGAGGTACTTTAAAATCTGGTTGAACGTTATCTTCAAAGCTCTGCTTTGACAACAACTGCAGAGCGCTGAGTCTCTCGTTTTATTTGTTGACAGAGTAATCCCGTTGTCGTTGGCGTTGGGCTTTTCGGTGGCAAGTCCTGACAATTTTCTCATGAATAAAAGAAAATGGAAAGTTATGGCACAGAGAGTGAAAGTGTGCACAAAATGTAATGCCTTCTCATATGTCAGTTTGCTCGAAAATAAAAAAAATAAATAATTCCCGAGCACTTTTTTGTTCTAACTTCCAAAGTTTAGGGTCGATGTAAATGCTCTCACGTTTAAGTCTCGTTACAAAGTTTACTGCTTTATCTATTTTATTCATTTTGTTCTCTTGTTTACGTCATTTGCTTTTTATCTTTTTATTCTGCTGTTTGTCCTGTTGAGGTCTTTAGTTTTTATAGAATTCTGCTCTTTCTAAAGGGCGTTGTAAGTCGGCTCTAGATAATGATAATAAGAATTACTATAACCATTGAAAATAATACTAATAATAATAATAATAATAATAATAATAATAACCCTCTGCTTACAAACCAGTTTGTTTGATACGACATTTTATTAGATGTTTTTATGACTTCTGACACGATATATATATGTATATATATATATATATATATATATATATATATATATATATATATATATATATATATATATATATATATATATATATATATATATGTCCTTTTCGGAGTGGGGATACCTTGACGTGGTAAAAGGGTTTGTTTCGCCATCTCCGTCAGTGTCCTTGCTTGTATTTTTTTTCCCTTTATTTTTTGGTTTATTTTTCTTTCCTTTTTGTTTTTTTTTGTTTTTTTTTTCGTGTCCATTTTCTTTTACTTTATTTTAAGGTTATACAGAAAAATAATTGTTTTGAAATAAGAAATAATTTTTATTTACATTAAAACAGGAAACATAAAATTTTTTTGGGTTTATTTTTCTTTCCTTTTTATTATTTGTTCGTTTCCATTTTCTTTCTCTTTATTTTAAGGTTATAGAGAAAAATAAGTGTTTTGAAATAAGAAATTATTTTATTTACAATAAAACACCAAACATCAAAATTTGTTTGGTTTATTTTTCTTTCCTTTTTTAATATTTGTTCGTTTCCATTTTCTTTCTCTTTATTTTAAGGTTAAAGAGAAAAATAAGTGTTTTGAAATAAGAATTCATTTTATTTACATTAAAACACCAAACATCAAAATTTGTTTGGTTTATTTTTCTTTCCTTTTTAATATTTGTTCGTTTCTATTTTCTTTCTCTTTATATTAAGGTTAAAGAGAAAAATAAGTGTTTTGAAATAAGAATTAATTTTATTTACATTAAAACACCAAACATCAAAATTTGTTTGGTTTATTTTTCTTGCCTTTTTATTATTTGTTCGTTTCCATTTTATTTCTCTTTATTTTAAGGTTAAAGAGAAAAATAAGTGTTTTGAAATAAGAATTCATTTTATTTACATTAAAACACCAAACATCAAAATTTGTTTGGTTTATTTTTCTTGCCTTTTTATTATTTGTTCGTTTCCATTTTCTTTCTCTTTATTTTAAGGTTATAGAGAAAAATGAGTGTTTTGAAATAAGAAATAATTTTATTTACATTAAAACACCAAACATCAAATATGTACAATTATCACAGTCCAATTATTTATAAATATTTACAAGTGTTTTGAAATAAGAAAGCATTTTATTTACATTAAAACACCAAACATCAAAATTTGTTTGGTTTATTTTTCTTTCCTTTTCAATATTTGTTCGTTTCCATTTTCTTTCTCTTTCTTTTAAGGTTAAAGAGAAAAATAAGTGTTTTGAAATAAGAAATCATTTTATTTACATTAAAACAGCAAACATCAAATATGTACAATTATCACAGTCCAATTATTTACAAATATTTACAAGTGTCTCATCAGTCAGTGTCCTTGTCCTTGCTGGTTGTGGTACCACTGCGTGGGGAGGCCTGCTGGACTGGTGGGGTGTTGAATTCCTTGTAGGTGTAGAGGGGTGAGGGTGACATGGACTCTTCTAGGTTGCTCTCGACGGACCCCGGGGTCAGGACCGGGAAGCTGAGTGGTGTCAGAGGTGTCTTGAATGTGGCTGACAGCGACGACAATGAAGGTGTTGGTGAAGGAGCCTGGACAAGGGTGGGTGACGATAATGAAGTTGCTGGTGAAGGAACCTGGACAAGGGTGGCTGACGGTGGAGGTGGCATCCCTGGTTGCCACTCCGTGGTACGGGGCTAGGAAGACTAGCCTGAATACTGTGGTGACTGGGGCGGCATCCAGTTATGACTGGCTGGACGATGCTGCTGCTGCTGCTCTGGCGGTGTCTGCGAAGTTCCTGGTTGAGGGGGATGCCAGAACTGCAGCTGCTGAGGGGGCTGCCAAGGTTGCTGCTGCTGTGGGCTTGGCCAGGTCATCGTGATTGGTTGTTGATGTGGCTGCTGGAAGACCTGACGCCGCTGCCTGTAGCGGTGTACAAGGTTGAGGCACTCTATCTGGAATTCATGCCAGTAGTCCTCTGGGATGGCATGCATGTGGCCTTCCAGCACGCACGAAAAAATCGTGAACTATCTTGTGCTGGCCGGTGAACGAGGTCGCCAAGGATTCTGCTTTGGACATGATCTGAAACATACAAACATTGTAACAATTTAGTACAGCATATCAATGCAACATATTGCACATTCTATGGATGAAACTGGAATACAATCTACATGTAGAAATTGGGATTCTCACATTTTTCACTACAGTACTGATATCCTTGTCGGACACCCAGGTGTCGCTGGGTGTGGTGTCTATTGTTGTTGGGGTGGACCGCTTCCCCTTGCCCTTGTCCTTCCAGGTGCTGGTAGATGCTTAGCTGTGGGAACCTGTGGACCTCAGTTCATCATCGTCTACTTCGTTGACCGTCACTGCACCTGCTTCTGAGCCAGCAAACTGCTCACTGTGGACTGTCTCTCCCCGGATGATGTGTTGTATGAGGAAAGACCATGTCTCCATGATGTGGTCCTCACAGGCACTCCTTTGGGGCTGGCCAGCTCCAATCTTCTTCTCCTTCTTCATAATCTTCTCAACCCTGGTCCTCAAGTTCTCGTAACGCTTCTTGCATTGGGCACCAGTGGCAGGAGGCTCCAGCTGCTCTCCAAGTTGGTCCCACCGGCTGTTCTTGGCTACCACGTTGATCCACTTCTTGTGCTTCTTGTCAAACAGCATGGGGTTCTCCTTCACAAGGTCGGCCAACATAGTCTCCGTCTCTTCTGTCCAGAGGTAGTCAGGGATTTCTTTCTTCGACATCCGAACCCGCTTCTTCTGCTTCATTTCGTCCTCACTAGATGCCTGACTCTGGCTTGTATCCTGCTGTGTCTCCAGGATCACGAAATCGAGACTTGATATTATTGAGTGAGGAGAATTATATCTATCAGCAGTCTCTGCCTCTAGCATGTTGGCATCTAGCCTTCTCCCCCTTCCTTTTGTCAGCTTGGTTCTTGATATGTTGTCTCTTCGCTGGCGAGCTTTGGAATGGCGAGCAGTGTCCTCGGAGCTCTATATATACCTCCCAACACCCACGCGATCGCCACTGTCGCGGAGTAGTCGTGAACTAGCGTAAACTCGTCGTGATCTGGCGTGAACTGGTCGCGAACCAGCGTGAACTGGTCAGGAACTGGCGTGAACTGGTCAGGAACTGGCGTGAACTGGTCGTGAACTCCTCGTGCCATGCGGAAACTGTTCATGAAGTGCGTAAACTAGTCGTGAAATGCTCGTGCCATCAATGCATGAAGTACACGTGACCATGTCAGTGGGAAGGCAGGGCCACGCTGCGACGCGCTCATATTCGTGAACATGTCGTCAATTATTTTTGAACTCGACATGAACTGTTCGTGAACTATTCGTGGCAGTTCGTGACAGTCATGGCATGGCACGCATTGCCACGCACTGGCACGCATCCTCCCGCATCGTCCGGCACTGTTCACGATGCGTTCACAAACAGTTCGCGCATAGTTCACAAAAATTTTGTCGTGACCAAAATTTTGAACATTTCAAAATTCTCGCCACGACAAGCCACGATGTCACGACAAGTTCACGACGAGTTCACTCCAGTTCACGCATAGTTCACGCCAGTTCACGACTCGAGTCGGGACAATGCGTGCCACAAATTCGTGAAAGTGTCAGGGTACCTTTATACTAGTCAGGTATGTTTGGCTGTGAGCGATCACCAATCCGCAGTGACCAGCTTGGTGATGAATTTGGCCAAACCCCATTAATTGACATGTTTTAGGCCTTTTTCCTGCAGTGGACTAGAAACAGCTACAGTTGTTGTTGTTATATATATATATATATATATATATATATATATATATATATATATATATATATATATATATATATATATATATATAAGTACCAAAATAAAATCCATGTTATGACATTTCACTCGACCTCACGTGTCTCCGTCGCACCATAACGATAAAAAGAGAATAGAATTCTATTCATAATGTTAGTGCCTACATACAGCACATTCCATATGAAAATAGCTGTAGCATAAATAGCATACATAGAAAATATCATGAATATACATATTATGGAAAACAGATGCTATGTTTGACACCACTGTATTCTACTGAAGCTCTGTTGGCCTCGCTTCTTTTTGAAGTCGAGCCATGATTTTCTGAATGGTTGTTAACAGTACGGTATTTTAATGCTTAATCTGTGGTGGAAAAATATGAAATAAGAATAAGGTAAAGTATCTAAATAACTATGAAGCGTGAAGTGGGAGATGATGAATGGAGAAGTATTGATTTAAAAGCTCAAGATAGAGACGCCAGGCCAAATCCAACCGAAGCCCTTTGCGTTAGTAGGCGTAGGAGATGATAATGATGAAAGTATCTCATTAATAACTCAAAAGGAGGATTAAAATATGATAAAAATAAAGTCACGGAGATGAATCTCGAATATTTTTCTGTTTAAAGATGAACTCTTACTTATGAGTCTTAGCTGTTTATTATGTTCTTTTGTGTAGCGACATGATAAAGAGATATGAAAAGGAAGATAAAGTAATAAATATTGTGTGCCTTAGGCCTAGCTTTAACATCGGTGTCTGCCAGAGACCGCATTGTATAATTTATTACTGAAAAGGTTCTATCATCTAAAACTTGTTACGTCTTTGAAAAGAAATCTAGATGCATAAATGGATTCCTACGAGCTACATGCTAATCCAAAGGAAGCCCAAGGCTTTGATTAAGGACTTATATAAAAGACTTCCCGATGGAAAGGTGGTTTGATAGGTTCAAGTAGAGGTGAAATTCAGGGAAAAGACACTTCTGAAAATATAAAAAAATCATCAATGAAGCACAAATTCCTCCAGAACTTATCTTCAATGTTTGTCGAGACCAACTTATTTTGGAAAAGAATGTCAAATCTCTGGTTTGTTTTAGAGGATGGAAGAACAATGCCAAGGTACACGATAGTCAAAGATAGGTCAACATTAATGTTGGAAGGTAGCATCGCAGGGGATTTCATGCTGAAGCTGTTGTTAGTCTATCATGCCCTTAAAGCCCAGTACACACTATGATTCATGTATCAGCTTCGTGAAGCAGTAGTGGTGTTGATAAAAATTAATAGGGGGCAAAGAGCAATGCAACACTGCTCACTTGTTTTCGCGTGTTAGCTGCCTAGTTGTAATTCAGCCTTCATTGACAGAGGATGTATGCCGATGATTTATTCTACCAGGAGACTCTAATCTTATTATTATTAAATTACTATTATCATTATTAAAATTGGTAGTAAAATTATTATTATATAAGTTAGTATTAAAATTATTATTATATAAATTAGCATTAAAAATTATTATCATATAAATTAGTAATAAAAATTATTATCATATAAATTAGTAATGAAAATTATTAATAAAATAAAAGGAGGAGTATTAGTCCCTGTCCACCCGATGGGACTATGGCTTATGGAAGGTAGTGATTAGCCATTGGCGCTGGAGTTGATCTGTTTTCGTGTTGAAAAAGTAGGTTTTCAACGCAGCCACTCTATACTACGCGTATGATGAATCACAGTGTGTACGGTTCACTTGTCATTTTATACCAGCAGTCAAGGAATATTGCAAGGAAACGAGACTGAATTTTAACGTCATGTTGACCATAGATAATGCACCGAAACATCCCAAACATCTGAATGACCTGGACCCAAGTGCGAGTGTCCTTTTCCGTACTTTCAAGCACTGCCTCTCCCATTCATCACATGAACCAAGGCATCATACTCGTAGCTCTCTTTAAGCAGTACCATCTATGACGTACCATATGTCAGGCAGTTGATGGTATAACTGAATATCATGACACGAATATTTCGGATTTTGATCATAAATGCTCCTTAGTACGAACTGACTCAAACAGCAAGAATGGTGTATGCAGGAAACTGTGCCCTCAATTTATTCAGGATTTTAATCGATATGATAAGCCAGTATAGGATGTAAAGAAAAATTTGGTATCCCTAAGTAAGGAACTTGAGATAGAGCTGAAAGAAGAAGAGTCTGAATAGTTGATTAGGGCTCGCGAGCAACCACTGACTATTGAAGAATTTTGGAGTCTAAACTCCTCTGAAGGAACAACAGAAAATTTATTAAAATCTCTCTGATCCAAAACCGAGACACTCCGAACTTAAAGAAATGCAGTGTGGTTTTTATTAATCAAAGTGTCTATAAATCATTGATTCCTAGGATCCTACAGCCAGCTGTTTTGCCCAATCGCCTAATATTACTTTCCTTCCATAAATGGAAATTTTTGAAGACCAGAGAAAGAACACTATCCAACAAAATATAGATCAGTTTCTTGAGTAAAAAAAAAAATGCTACAGCGTTGTCACCTGACCTTGACGATGGTGAACCACTGCCATCGACGTCAGGTTTTACAGCAAAAGAACCTCAAATAGAAGCTTCGTCATTCCCAAAATCTACATCGTTATGATCCTCCAACAACTAATTCATCGCTTCCAGCGCCACCTGGAATCGTGTCTCGTAAGCAGAAGAGATGCCAAGATTAAAGTAAAGTGCTCATAGCTGATGTGTTAATATTACTGTATGTTGAAAGTTTAACATTGTATCTGTTTTTTGTATAAAGTGATGGTAGGTTATAAGTACTGTATTGTGTATAAGGAACTATGAGTCTCTTTATCTAGTGAAATTCTGACCGATATAAAAAATATAAAAAATCAACCAATTGGTAACGTAGGAAGTGGTACATAAATGCATACACAAACACACACACATGTGTATATATATATATATATATATATATATATATATACTGTATATCTGTATATATATATATAATATATATATATATATGTATGTATGTATATATATATATATATATATATATATATATATATATATATGTATGTATGTATATATATATATATTTATATATATAAATATATATATATATATTTATATATATATATATATATATATATATATATATATATATATATTATATATATATATATATATATATATATATATATATATATATATATATATATATATATATATATGTATATATATATTCATA
>NC_090736.1:61506241-61528741 GCF_036898095.1 Palaemon carinicauda | reverse complement strand
CGCAAAATTCAGACGTCTGGCACAGGAACGATTGGCAGCCGCCAAACAGACGTTCGCCGAAATGGAGAAAATGGGCCTTTGCCAAAAGGCCTCCAGCCCATGATCGTCACCCTTACACATCGTTCTGAAGAAAGACGGCTCCCTCCGTCCGTGCGGGGATTACAGGCGCCTGAACATGCAAACAGAACCGGATCACTACCCCCTCCCAAACATTGCCGATGTAACCTCCTACCTGCACAAAGCGAAGGTTTTCTCTACGCTCGACCTCCTGAAGGGGTATTATCAGGTGCCTATGAACCCAGAAGACATCCCCAAGACCGCCATCACCACTCCGTTTGGCACATACACCTTCAATTACTCCTGTTTTGGCCTTCGTAATGCTAGGGCAACGTTTCAACGTCTCATGGATGACATCTTAGGGGACCTCCCCTTCTGTGTATGTTATGTGGACGACATACTTGTGTTCTCCTCCTCAAAAGAGGAACACCTCCGTCACCTGCGCATCGTGCTCGACCGCCTGCAACAAAACGGCCTTGTAGTCCGGTACGACAAGTGTACCTTTGGCGCCAACGAAGTGTCGTTCTTAGGGCACCGTATCACTCCTGAAGGAGTCCATCCCCTCCCTGAGAAGATAGCAGCCGTTCAGAATTTCCCCGCGCCCTCGACCGTCAAAGCTCTGCAGGAATTCTTGGGCATGATCAACTATTATCACCGTTTTCTGCCAGCCATTGCCGCCACTCTTGCTCCCCTCTACGCCTCCCTCAAGGGCAAGCCAAAGGACCTGAAGTGGGGTCCCCTTCAAGAAGCAGCCTTCTGCAATGCAAAGAAGGCCCTATCAACTGCTGCGGCTCTCACTTTTCCTATCCCACACGCCCCTCTCCTTCTCTCCACCGATGCCAGCGACGTCGCTATTGGTGCAGTACTCGAGCAGGTGGTCAAAGGCTCGCCCCGCCCATTGGCTTTCTTCAGCAGAAAACTGTCCAAGGCAGAATCGGGTTATTCTACCTTCGATCGAGAATTGCTGGCGGTGCACTTGGCTGTCCGTCACTTTCGCCATTTCTTAGAAGGTACACCCTTCGACATTCGCACAGACCACATGCCTCTGGTGCATGCCTTCACTCGACAGTCTGACGCCTGGTCTGCCCATCAACGCCGACATCTCTCCGCCGTGGCTGAATACAATTGCACCCTCCAATACGTCCCTGGGAAAATGAATTCCGTTGCCGATGCCCTGTCAAGAAACACGTTGGCTGCCGTTCAATTGGGATTGGATTACAACGCCCTGGCTGAAGCCCAACGACAGGATCCAGAGTATCAAGCTTGTAGGACATCCTGCACGTCCCTCCGTTGGGAAGATTTTCCCCTCGAAGACTCCAACACCACCCTCCTCTGTGACGTCAGTACTGGTAGACCGCGACCTTGGATTCCTGCTCCCATGCGCCGACAGGCGTTTGATTTCATCCACGGCCTTTCACATCCCTCGTGCCGTTCTACTGCACAGCTGCTGAAGGCAAAGTTCATTTGGCACGGCATTTCTAAGGATGCTAAGGATTGGTTCCGCGCCTTTACTTCTAGCCAAACTTCCAAAGTACATCGACACACGGATTCAGGAGTGGGCACCTTTCCTCAACCTCAGCGTCATTTCGCACACATTAACGTCGACGTTTTAGGCCCCCTACCCACATCACAAGGACATCGTTACCTGTTTACCGTCATCGACCGCTCCACTCGTTGGCCTGAAGCCATTCCCATGGAAACTGCAACGTCCGCCTCATGTACATCTGCCTTACTCTCTGGATGGATTTCAAGATTCGGTATCCCTGAGCATATTACTTCTGACAGGGGAACCACCTTCACCTCTCAATTGTGGACGTCATTAGCGAATCTCCTGGGCATCACCCTACATCAGACAATGGCCTACAACCCCGCTGCCAATGGAATGGTTGAACGTTTTCATCGCACCCTCAAAGCAGCTTTGATGTCCCGCTGCAAGGATTGCAACTGGTTTACTCAGCTTCCCTGGGTCCTCCTTGGACTAAGGACCACTCCTAAAGACGCCTTCGACGTCTCGGCAGCTGAAATGGTGTATGGCGATCCATTGGTCGTCCCTGCCGATTTTTTTCCTTCTACAACCTCCTCCGACGATCTACAGCGCATACGTCACGTCGTGGAAAAATTTACTCCGTGCCGCCAGACTTACAAGCCCCCAGCGAAGCATCACATACCAACGGACTTACACTCTGCAACGCACGTCTTCCTGCGCAACGACACCAGCAGGCCACCACTAACGCCCCCTTACACGGGCCCTTTCCTTGTGATCCGACGCAGTCCGAAAGTATTCCTCCTAAACATTCGGGGCAAAGAAGACTGTCTCCATTGATCGTCTAAAACCTGCTTATCTTCTGCCAGATGACCCGCCTACAGTTTGCCTCTCTAGATCAGGGCGCCCTATTTAACATGTACAGTATGTCATTTTTAGGGGGGGGGGGAGCCATGTACCAACCGTGTTTCACACAATTGTACATAATTCCTTTTGCATATATTATGCTTGTATCTTCGCTCTTCCCTCGCACTAAAATGAACATGAAAATTCATGTCTGGTTTTTCCTCTGTAATATTGTCTGTCTTGTGAACTTGTTATGTCCTGTTGCCTTGAGGTTTTGTATATAAGGAGAATGTTCTACAATAATATAACTCAGTCGTTTCTAACCTGCCTTTGAGTTCAGAGCCTTACTCGGCGCCGTCACACAGTACTTGCTTGTATCCCCTGACTAAGAACCGAAATAAGAGGTTGATTTAAGAATAGTTCCCGTTAAAAATAAAGTAATCACGCAGCATTTGTTTTGAGTGTAACGTGTTCATAAATATTTACGTAATGGTTGTGTAATATTCTCAGAGCTCGGAGGTATTCTCGTGTTTATCAGACTTATGTAATATAAAGCAAGTGAGTTTTGGAGCTCGTGAATTTACGTAATTTGCTAGTCGTAATAATATATATATATACATATATATATATATATATATATATATATATATATATATATATATATATATATATATATATATATATATATATATATATACATACTTTACAGTATATATATATATATATATATATATATATATATATATATATATACATATATATATATATATATATATATATATATATATATATATATATATATATATATATATATATATATATATATATATATATATATATATGCTTATGTACTGTACACTGTATATATGTATATATATTTCCTGTCACACTGAGCGTCACTGACAGACGTATAACTACTCGGTCTTTCTCAGTCCCTGGTGAGAGAGGTACACTCGGAAACCAAGACAGCCACGCTATATTAGGGTTGTGGTGGCCAATGCGGTAACATCCCTGGCTGGTGAACGCCAGACTGGGCGTCGAGTCCTGCTCAAACTCGATAATCTCTTTGGTCTCTGCAACCTTCCCATCATTGTGATCTAAGCAGGGGGGGGGTTTGTTTCGGGGAGCATATAGGTCTATCTGCTGAGTCATCAGCAGCCATTGCTTGGACCTCCTTGGTCCTAGCGTGGATGGAGGGGGCCCTTGGGTGCTGATCATACGTATGTATGGTCAGTCTCTAGGGCATTGTCCTGCTTGATAGGGCAATGTCACTGCCCCCTGCCTCTGCCATTCATGAGCAGCCTTTAAACCATATAGTGAGGAAAGGGGGAGGGTTGTGAAGGTTTGAATCTGTGTGTGTGCATATCCATTTAGATATTTAGCCATCCTTTTTGACGGATGGTGTACACTAGTCAATAACATTAAACCATAACATTCAGCGTTGAAATAGCATATACACAAACACATGTGTATGTTGATATATCTAATCTTTAAATACTAAATTTTTCTAACAAATAAGACTTCTTTTACACCTTTGTATTTGTTTACACTCTAATTACTTTGAGAAAAAAACTCTACCTCGACAAATAAAATACTAATGATGAAAACTATTGACGCTACAAAAGTTCGTCATTAGAACTCAAAATATCTTGCTAATTGCTACATCTTTTATAAAACTTTTATAAGTGATTTAACGATAATTACTTTCTATTTATAAGTTTTGAAAGAAATTACACTTTCATTTATCAGTGACCCGAAGACATGAAATTCTCAACCTTTTTCTGAAAAGAATTTAATTAGTTTATATTAATCTTTAATATGTTATTTTTTTTTTTTTTGAAACCTATTGGTAATTTGTCTTGTTTTTCTTAATCATGTGGTTCACGGTCTTCGGCTAGTGTATCATTCTACCAACAGGTGTCATTAGTAATTTTTATTCTGAAATGTATTAAAAAGTGAAAGAGCATTAACACTTTATTACAACTCTTTTTTTTTATTTCTTTTGAAGAGACACATAAAGCATAAGATATATATTAACTTGAGAAGAGAATATATGCACTATGTATGTATGTATGTATGTATGCATGCATGCATGCATGTACGTATGTATGTATGCATGCATGTATGTATGTATGTATCTTTGTATGCATCTCCCTTTCTGAGTGGTGATACCCTAACGTGGTGAGAGAGCCTGTGTATCACCATGATCAACAAAGCTGTACTAGTCAGGGCCACCCGTGCTATGTTGGTTAGTTAAGAGAGATCAAACTAAAGTTTCCCACCATCACTAATTGGCATTAGCCAGCGTGGTGATAAAAACTAGCCATGATTAAGGGCGTGTCTAAAAACAGCTGCATTTGTTGTTGTCGTGTGTGTGTGTGTATATATATATATATATATATATATATATATATATATATATATATATATATATATATTGTATATATATACATACATATATATATATATATATATATATATATATATATATATATATATATATATATATATATATGTGTGTGTCTGTGTGTGTGTGTGTAATGTATGTAAAATTGCATGTTTAAATCCATGACCTAAAAGATCAATGTAGAAATTAGGAGTGAGCGTGAGAATGCCAATTCAGTCATAAGCAGGATGCGAAACTCAAGACACTGCTATTCAATTGCAATGTAACATTTTTCATGAAGAGTAAACACAAACAAGCCGTGAGAAAGAGTTGTCTCTCAACAGATCTAAGTACCTTCCGGTATTAATGCTGTGTTTACAATATATCATTAAGTGCTGAGATAACTAATTAGACTTTAACATGGTCTGGGGTTCGTTTCCTTACGGTGGTGCCCCAAGCCTTGTTGTTTTGCCGAAAGGCATAACGGTTAATGCTGACCGCTATTTGAACATTTTAAAAGACAATTTAGCGGATTGTTTTGCGGCTACAGGAGCTGAAATTTTTCAGCAGGACGGTGCCCCTTGCCATACGGCTAAAAAAGTGAAAAAGTGGCTGGAAAATAGCGAAGTGAACTATATTCCTGATTGGCCAGGTCAAAGTCCTGATATTTCGCCCATTGAGAACCTTTGGGTGATAGTTAAAGCCCGCCTTCGTAAAGTAGTGACGATAAACGTGACACTTCTCGAGGCGGCGCTCCATAGGGTGTGGGCAGAAATACCTGCCTAAATACTCCAAAACCTCGCCGATAGTGTTCCTCAACAACTTTTGGAGGTCTAGAAGAGGAAAGACTACCCTATAGACAAGTAGCAGGGATATTGGTGAGTGTTCAATTAAATTTTTATTGATTTATATTGTGTATTAGTGTAGATATGGGGGGGGGGACCAAAATGAATGCACGGCGGATGCCGCCCGGACAGACCGATCCGCGCTGACTATATATATATATATATATATATATATATATATATATATATATATATATATATATATATATATATATATATATATATATATATATATATGTATATATACATATTCCGGTCACGTGCATATCTATGTAAATATTTAGCCGTCATATTTTGACGGGTCGCATACACTTGAATCCAAGAAAGTCTATTGAAACAAGAGCCTGTGAAAATAGACACATAGTTTAGAGTATTTTATTGGCTAAAATCATCCCTTTCCTATCGACAGCAGTTTACCAACGGAAGCTTTCAGAATAACATTGACTGGAATAACATTTTACCATAAAATCACTGGCCATCCAGACCAAATCCTCTCGGTCAGATGCGATTTTTATAAAGTTTAAACAAGTTGTGAATGAGAAATGATAAATTCATTACAGCACTGGTTCGCATCATGAGCGGATTCAATCAATGTTCGGTCTATGATTTTATGAGTGACATCTAATAGAAAAAATTAAAGATTAATATGATTGAGGTATCCTTTGACATGTTGGCTGCCACTAATCACCTGATCCTATAAATACTGACTGGAAACCAAATAGATTGAGCCTGGGGCTACCCCTGCGTAGGGGATGACAAGATATATATATATATATATATATATATATATATATATATATATATATATATATATATATATATATATATACATATATATATATATATATATATATATATATATATATATATATATATATATATATATATATATATATATATATATTGTTATAGGCCACTGGTTCGAGTCTGGTCTTGCTTAAGGGACTCAAGAGCCATAACAAAAAAATAACAATGGAAAAGGTCGCCAGTCGGCAATAAGACAAAGGATACCGACAATATATATATATATTTACAATAATATTTAAACAAAAATAAATGAAAGGGGAGCACAGCAGATAACTATTTTAATCTAAGCCACGAGGAGCTTCGAATGGAGTTTGATGAGCCGTGGATGAAACTCCAGCACAGCAATCACGTTCCCTGGAAAGGGAAATAAATTAAATTATTAACAGCACACTTACTTCTACCGGCTGGGAACACGATGAAATCGTGTGGTTAGAACCTTTAAGCAAATTAAATGGAAATTCAAAGCTTAGGTATTTAAACACTATACGTGGGAATCACCACTGTCACAGGGTGAATTAATTAAGGATAAAAGCAAACGGCACACGTGGAGGGATATGGGGAATAGGTTAAAAGGTTCAGTGGGTAGGATATTTCTTTAAAGGATTAAAGGAAAAATGGGATGTGATAAGGAAGGGATGGGAGGTTGGGTAAGGATAACGAGGATGGGTAAGGATAACGAGGATCTCAAAATCAGACACCTTACCTTAGTAAAAGGACTCTGGTCCCTCCCTTGTGGAGGATATATAAACAGAGGTCCTGCCTCCCTGATGTCTTCAGGGTGAAGAGGATGATCCTTCTCTCCTGGAGGATTGTTCACGAAGAAAGATCCCCAGCCGCTCCTAGGCAGACTCAGCTCCCTTTTTGCCCCCAAGTGGGGGGGGGGGGGGGGGGATTGGCCTGACTGTTGTCCCATTGGTCAGGCCTTGTCACGTGTCCCGACACCCCCATCAATAGGGCTCCTCTTTCTCCTAGGATCTTGACATCGCCACGTGGTAAGTAAGATGGCTGAAAAATGAGACCTCAAAGGGGAGTAGACTGGTATAGGATGGTTGGGGGGTTCGGTGAGACTCTGGGTAGGGTCCCAAAACTCGTGGCCGGCCGACGAAGTCCTTGCTGGTGGGGTCTGTGTTTGGTAGAAGGTTGGCACAATGACTGCCATTACTAACAATATATATATATATATATATATATATATATATATATATATATATATATATATATATATATATATATATATGTGTGTGTGTGTGTGTGTATGTGTGCATATATACACACACACACATATATATATATATACATATACACACACACACATATATATATATGTATATATATATATATATATATATATATATATATATATATACATATACATATATATATATATATATATATATATATATATATATATATATATATATATATATATATATATATATATATATATATATATATATATATATATAGAAGGCTGGCCGGGGCACCGGCCGCCCGTTGAGATACTACTGCTAGAGAATTATAGCAGTCCTTTGACTGGCCAGACCGTACATCATTGCATCCTTCTCTCTGATTACGGTTCACTTTCTCTTTGCCTAAACATACACCGAATAGTTTGGCCTATTCTTTACAGATTCTCCTCTGTTCTCATACACCTGACAACATTGAGATTCCCAAACAATTCTTCTTTACCCAAACGGTTAATTACTGCACTGTAATTGCTCAGTTGCCAATTCCCTCTTGGTAAGGGTAGAAGAGACTTTTTAGCTATGGTAAAAAGCTCCTCTAGGAGAAAGACACTCCAAAATCGAACCATTGTTCTCTAGTCTTAGGTAATGCCATAGCCTCTGTACCATGGTCTTCCACGTCTTGGGTTAGAGTTCTCTTGCTTGAGGGTACACTCGGGCACACTATTCTATCTAATTTCTCTTCTTGTTTTGTTAGTTTTTATAGTTTACATAGGAAATGTTTATTTTCATGTTGTTGCTGGTCTTGGAATATTTCATTTTTCCGTGTTTCCTTTCCTCACTGGGCTATTTTCCCTGTCGGGGACCCTGGGCTTATAGCATCCTGCTTTCCCAACTAGGGTTGTAGCTTAGCAAATAATGATAATAATAGTATATATATATATATATATATATATATATATATATATATATATATATATATATATATATATATATATATATATATACAGTATGTGTGTGTCCCCAGCCCCATACAACAATTTTTAGCCCAATAGCCTTTATAGCCGCCAAAAAAATAAAATAAAATCAACTACAAAGGGAGCAATGATATTCTTTTTTGGCGGAGCGGATTGCTTTTAATCTCTTTTGAAGTTTAAATAATTAAATTCATATTTTCCTTTGTTGGAGTTTTGGTGTTTCAGTCGCTTGTTTTTTTTTTTTTTTTGCACATTGCACGTGCTTCATCTTTATAATATCATTTATTTTTCTATGTCATCACCTTCCAGTCTAATCTATTTCATTTACAAAAGTTTGCATCGCAGTTTGCAGAGTAATAATAGAAGAGAATGTCCAGGTAGTTATAAATTATTCAAAACAATTCTTCATCCAAGGGGTTAACTACTGCATTGTAATTGTTCACTGGCCACTTTCCTCTTGTTAAGGGTAGAAGAGACTCTTTAGCTATGGTAAGCAGCACTTCTAGGAGAAGGACACTCCAAAATCAAACTGTTGTTCCCTAGTTTTGGATGGTGTCATAACTTGTGTACCATGGTCTTCCACTCTCTATGTTTAGAGGTCACTTGCTTGAGGATAACTCAGGCACACTCTTCTATCTGTTTCTATGTTTCCTTTCCTCACTGGCCATTTTCTCTGCTGGAGCCCTTGGGCTTATGGCATCGTTCATTTCCAGCTAGGGTTCTATTTTGGCAAGGAATAATAATAATAATAATAATAATAATGATAATAATAATAATAATGAAATTCTTTACTCATGAATGGTATGGCAAAATACCGATCCAAAGGAAGGTGTAATGAATCCAAATAGTCTCAAAGTTATATAAATGTATACAAATTTTGATTCCTGTGGCCAAATAAAATTCACCGATGAAGTTCAATTTCTACAAGAAATTAGTTTAGAAACTTTCATCTTCCAGCAAATATGATTGGTACAAATCATAAGATAATTCATAATCTTTCTTCAGCCATTCTGCACAAGATCTTATAACTCAGGTTACCTTATCTATCATGCATACAAATATTAGAGCGCCAATTGTTATTCATTTTATCCACCATTTTTCCCTGGATTTAATAATGATAATAATAATAAAAATAATGATAATGATAATAATAATAATAATAATAATAATAATAATAATAATAATAATAATAATAATAATAATAATAAACCAACTTAAAGGAAAATATTTCCTTCAAACCTAACAAAACACACTTCAGAACCTTTGTGTCCATCAAATGAATGTCTTTGTACATAAAATAAAGGAACTGACCAGTAACTCGTTTATAATTTCGTAAAGAGTTATCGTTACTTTAATGTGTACTTAAATCACAAAATTAAAGGATGTCACTGTGCAATAGAAAGTAAATCTATTTCCAAATGAACCATTCTGCTTTTCAAGGAGTTCCATTTAGTAAGAGGATCCTAAAGGCCGCTCAACCGTTCTTGAATGGCAGAGGCAAAGGACAGTGACATTGCCCTAGCTAGTAAGGTAATGCCCTAGAGATTGACCATATTTACTAAGCTAAGACCATGGAGGGACAGGTAATAGCAGCCGTTGACTCAGCAATTAGACCTATAGGCTCCCAAAAACACCCCCATCCTGAGCTCACAAGGAATGGTGAGATTGTAGACACTACAAGAAACTATCAAGCTAATTGAGACTCGAACCCCAGCCCGGCCGACGCCAAGCAGGGACGTTTCCAATAGGCCACCACAACCCATGTTCTGTAGGTATGAGATAAGGTAGAAATTTGAGAATAATATGCCTTGTCAGCATCACTAAATAAAGGATATTTCTCTTTATTTGGAAGTTTTTGAGCGTCTATAGGCTACTAATGTGGATATACTGATATCTTTTTAAAGAACTGTTGAAGCTTAGATAATTCAGTATATCCAAATCAGGATTAGAATAAGCACACTCATAGATTATTGGTATGACTTTATTACTAATCCATAAAGTAATTATTTTATCTAGACTTGTAATGTAATAGAGGAAAACAGATTAATAAAAATAATGAAAAGGTATTTATTACAGAAATCATCAGTTTAATTATCACCTAGAAAATTATTAATAAAATAAAACATTCTCAACCTCCATCAATACATACCATAGGTTTGGGTGGTCTATTAGAAACATCCCTGCCTGTAGTGTCTGCAACCTCATCATCCTTGAGAGCTATGTGTATGGTATTTAAGGGAGCCTATATGTTTACCTGCTAAATTATTAGCAGCCATTGCCTGGCCCTCCCTGGTCCTAGCTTGGGTAGAGAGGCAATTGCTCTGTTAGTGCATTGTCAATATCCCTTGCTTCCGTCATTTATGAGCGACCTTTAAACCTTATACCTTTAGAACGGTAAAATATTCTTGAATATGATATTAAAACTGGAAGTCATTGGTGATTTTATATATTGCAGAGGGAAGGAACGTTTGTTACTGTGACGGGAGTTCGACATCCATTTAGTCAATCAATCAACTGGGAAGTAATTATGCAACATGCTATCTGAAAAGAATGCAAAAAAATCTTATAATAATCTTTTATTTTTTGGGAAAAATTAAAGTAAAATTTAAAAAAAGGATAAAGCCAGATCTAAGGTGATTTTTTACCTCCTTTATAAGTATTTCATAGCTTTTAAAACAAATGAGTTCAATAGATATATAAACGCATATGTACCTTTTGAACTCGCCCCCCGCCACCCCCCGCCCCATCTCACCCGTCCAGTGTTGCCCCCCCCCCCACACACACACACAAACAAGTACAAAAAGAGCATCGACAGATTCTTTTTTCTTTTTTTTTTCTTTTACTGTAGTAAGTACTTTTTTCTCTCTTTTGAAGAATAAACTAATGATATTTTGACTGGTCTTTTGTCATTTACATTATATACTTTTTTTTTACATTTTATATTTTACATTTTTCTATTCATATGATTAGTTTTTAGTTATTTTTCTTTTTTGGGTAACATGGAATTATCAGTATCTGGTTTGAAATATCTTTTACGGAGCAATGATTACAGATTGTTCCTTCTGTGTTCATTGCTATTATAACAATTAGATCGAAAGGAATGATCATTACATACATGAAACAATGTATGAAATCATTACCCGCATGAAACTAGGTAATTGAAATCGTGCAAATAAATGTTGGGGTCTACGATATTACTTATTAAGAGTTGAATTGGCTAAATTGATTATAGTCATAGCAATACAAAACCCATAATAGTCAAAGATTACTGACATGAAAAAAAAATCCGTCTTCTTGGAATTTCTGGCAAACATTTTTTTTTTTTGTAAAGAAAAGTGATGAAATAAAGAATAGAGATACAGAGATTAAATCGACCTGTGCAATTGTGTGCTGCATTAAATAAGGACCTGCACTAAGTCTTGACATCCTGCTTGTTGAACTGCTTATTCTGTCGTCATTGAATGACTATCGTTTCGATAACAACCGTTTGGATAACAAACATTTGAATAACAACCGTTCGGATAGCGACCATTCGCATAACAACCTTTGGGGGAACACACGGTTGGATAACGATCATTCGGATAACGACCATTCAGATAACAACCGTTTAGATAATGGCCATTTGGATGATGACCTTTTGAAAAACGACCATTCTCATTCGAATAGCATGAATTTGGATAACGATTATTTGAATAACAACCCTTTGAATAACGACCCTTTGGATAACGGCCATTTGGACAATAACCATTTGGATAATGACCATTTGAATAACGACCCTTTGTATAACGACCATTTCTACAATAACCATTTGGATAATGACCATTTGAAAAACGACCCTTTGTATAACGACCATTTGGACAATAACCGTTTGGATAATAACCATTTGAATAACGACCCTATGAATATCAACTCTTTAAATAACGACTCATTTGATAACAACCATTTGAACAATAACCATTTGGATAATGACCATTTGAATATTGACCCTTTGGATAATGATTATTTGGACAATAACCGTTTGGATGATGACCATTTGAATAACGACCCTTTGGATAACGAGCATTCAGAAAATAACTGTTTGGATAATGACTATTTGAATAATGACCTCTGGATAACAACCATTTAGACAATAACTGTTTGCATAATGACCATTTAAATAACAATGCTTTGGATAACGACCATTTGGACAATAACAGTTTGGATAATGACCACTTAAATAACGACCCTTCAGATAGCGACCATTCGGACAATAACCGTTGGGATAATGACCATTTGAATAACGGCCCTTTGGATAACGACCATTAGGTTAATAACTGTTTGGATGATGACCATTCCAATAACAACCCTTTGGATAATGGCCATTCGGATACCGACGAATTTAGATAAGGACCCTTGATTAATGACCATTCGTATAACGACCACTCAGATCACGACTATTTGGATAATGAGCGGTGTCCTGAAAATACAAGAAACGGCAAATAGCCTTCCCAAGAACCACACAAGAAACTGCTGTACTTCTTCTGCATCTCACAGCTGTATTTATGGAAATGCAATTAAGACCATCGTACCATTGCAGTCACTTCCATTTAAGTATGAGATAAAGACCCAGGAATTTAGACTCGGTCTCATAGCGAAAGATAACTGATCCTTGCAAGTAATCTTTGCAACCAATCCTTGTACCGAAGCCAAGAGATAAGGAGGAAGTTATAGGAGAATGAATAAGCTGTATCAGTTTCCGTTGAGCTAAGCTTATTATTTGTGGGGGTAGGAAACGCAAATACGTTTATTCGTGCTCTATTTAGCAAAGTAGTTCATTTGGTTTTGCTATTTGTATACATGAAGATTTTGCCTTTTCTTTTTTCAGACACAAAGGAGGAAAGACGAAAATATCACTAATTCAGCTAATAAATGTAAATAGCGATTTATTGCAGCATAGGAGGATTTGGGAAGATTACAATTATTTATTTTATTGTTTGAATGAATGATTGTAGGATGTTTGGTTTAATTGATTGGGTTGCGTGTTAGGATGAATATAGCATAGGTAAAATTAGCAATTCATAAAAAGCCAAAAGATTTATAATGAATTATTGTTTTGGGGCTATGAAAAAAATTCGAAAAATTAATCTAGAATTCTGTATAACACGAATTCTTTCTTTCTCCTGTTTTAAAGGACAGTTTTGTATGTATAAATATATATATATATATATATATATATATATATATATATATATATACACATATACTGTATATATATATATATATATATATATATATATATATATATATATATATATATTTATACATATATATATATATATATATATATATATATATATATATATATATATATATATATATATATATATATATATATATATATATATATATATATATATATATATATATATATATATATATATATTCCCTGGCTAGAGGGGTTACCCCGAGAGGTACACTCGAAAAGCACAATCTCACACAAATTGCTAAAAGTGCCGAGGTGTAGTCATGAAAGGGCGATGAGGTTGGAAGGATTGAATCTGTGTGTGTTTTTGACGGGTCGTGTACCCTGTAATTGAAACACTAATTTGAACTTTGTTATTATAACAACATAATAGGAAAAGTAAGGAACGGCATGATTGGAAATAGTTTATAGAGTATTGGAGTCTCCTTGGTAGAGACAATTGCTTGTAACTGATGCATGATGACCCAATAATGTTCTTTGATGAGCTAATCTGCGTTCTTCAACAGATTGACCATTCTGTTCCAATTGTTATTCACTTGTTCCAGTTTCCCTCTGCATAACATTATTCCCGTTTTTCTGATGAACATTGTAACTTGCTCGTTGAAATGGGGAATTTCAAAAGAATATTTCTCTCAGGTATCATCTTAAATTTCCAGCCTTCACTTTGTCTATACGCGCACTAACACACACGGATACAGTATATGTGTATGTGTGTTTGTATATATATATATATATATATATATATATATATATATATATATATATATATATATATAGCCTATATATATATATATATATATATATATATATATATATATATATATATATATATATATATATATATTATTACTAGCCAAGCTACAACCCTACTTGGAAAAGCAAGATGCTATAAGCCCAAGGGCTCCACTAGGGAAAAATAGCCCAGTGAGGAAAGGAAATAAGGAAATAAATAAATGATGAGAACAAGTTAACAATAAATTATTCTAAAACAGCAAAAACGTCAAAACAGATATGTCCTATATAAATTTTTAACAACGTCAAAAACAGATATGTCATATATAAACTATAAAAAGACTCGTGTCAGCCTGGTCAACATAAAAACATTTGCTCCAACTTTGAACTTTTGAAGTTCTACTGATTCAACTACCCGATTAGGAAGATCACTCCACAACTTGGTAACAGCTGGAATAAAACTTCTAGAATACTGTGTAGTATTGAGCCTCATGATGGAGAAGGCCTGGCTATTAAATTTAACTGCCTGCCTAGTATTACGAACAGGATGGAATTATCCAGGAAGATCTGAATGTAAAGGATGGTCAGAGTTATGAAAAATCTTATGCAACATGTATAATGAACTAATTGAACGACGGTGCCAAAGATTGATATCTAGATCAGGAATAAGAAATTTAATAGACCGTAAGTTTCTGTCCAACAAATTAAGATGAGAATCAGCAGCTGAACACCAGACAGGAGAACAATACTCAAAACAAGGTAGAATGAAAGAATTAAAACACTTCAGAATAAATTGATCACCGAAAATCTTAAAAGACTTTCTCAATAAGCCAATTTTTTGTGCAATTGAAGAAGACTCAGACCTAATGTGTTTCTCAAAAGTAAATTTGCTGTCGAAAATCACACCTAAAATTTTAAAAAAGTCATACAAATTTAAAGAAACATTATCAATACTGAAGTCCGGATGTTGAGGAGCCACCGTCCTTGACCTACTTACAATCATACTTTGGGTTTTGTTAGGATTCAACTTCATACTCCATAATTTGCACCATGCACTAATTTCAGCTAAATCTCTATTAAGGGATTCACCAGCCCCACATCTACATTCAGGGGATGGAATTGATGTAAAGAGAGTAGCATCATCTGCATGTGCAACAAGCTTGTTTTCTAGGCCAAACCACATGTCATGTGTATATAGTATGAAAAGTAATGGGCCAAGAACACTACCCTGTGGAACACCGGATATCACATTCCTATACTCACTATGGTGCCCATCAACAACAACTCTTTGAGATCTATTACTTAAAAAATCAATAATAATGCTAAGAAACGACCCACCCACTCCCAACTGTTTGAGTTTGAAAATAAGGGCCTCATGATTAACACGGTCAAAGGCAGCACTAAAATCAAGGCCAATCATACGAACTTCCTTACCACAATCAAGCGATTTCTGTACAGCATTGGAAATTGTAAGAAGGGCATCACATGCTCCAAGGCCTTTATGAAAACCAAATTGCAAACTAGGGAATAGATGATTACCTTCAGCAAACCTATTAAGACGTTTTGCCAGATGACGTTAAAAAACTTTAGATAATATGGGAGATATGGAAACTGGGCGGTAATCAGTGGGACTTGAGCTACCACAAACATTTACATAAAGGAGTAACATTACCAATCCTCCAACAGGTGCTAAAATCTCCTCTTCTTGCTAACTTGCGCAAAATAACAGATAACTTTGGAGCTAAGAAATCTGCTGTCTTTATAAAAAACAATGGAAAAATACCATTTGGGTCTACACCTCCATAAGCATCAAGGTCCATCAACAGAGCTTTAATTTCACTAGATCAAAAAGCTAAACTAGTTAATTTAGCCTCAGGAAAACATGAATGAGGAAGTTCCAGTTTTTCATTACTCTGTTTACTGTCAAAAACATCAGCCAGTGAGTGACTGAGCCATCTGGTTTGAGTAAAGGAGGAACTGTTGCATCTACACCAAAGAGTGCAGATTTAAGGGTAGACCACCATTTATGTTCCTGAGTTGTACCAGAAAGGGTTTCTTTTATAGTTAAATTGTACTCCTTCTCAGTTGAGGCATAAACTCTCTGAGCAAAAGCTCAAAGCTGAGTATAGTTATTCCAGGTCAAATCTGATCTGTTACCCTTCCAAAGATGATAGGCCTCCTACTTCTCCAAATAAGCAATCATCATTGAACCACGGTTTGTCCTTCACTCGGTACCTTAGCACACGAGAAGGGATACGCCTATCAATTATGTTGACTATATTCTCATTCAAAGCAACAACAGGATCTACACTACTATAAAATTGTGACCGATTCAAGCACAAAAGATCATGCAAAATCCCATTCCAGTCTGCTTGGGATTTCATATAAATTTTACAAGAGTATGAAAATCAGGGACAGGCTGCTCAGTCTTCACTACTAATGAAATCAAGGCATGATCAGGTGTCCCGATTGGAGAACTAACCTTACTAGTTATAACGCCAGGGGAGTCAGTGTATACGAGGTCCAAGCAATTACCAGACCTGTGGGTAGCTTCATTTATGATTTGCTCACAGCCTGATTCAGAGGCAAATTCTAAAGCTCTTAAGCCATGGCGATCGGTAGGGGAGATAGAACTTAACCACTCCCTATGGGGAGCATTAAAATCACCAACAAAGACAAAAGAAGCCTTTCTATCATCTTCTTGTATCATAGCCATAATGGTAAGAAGACAATCGAAGATAGAATCATCCCTGTCTGGATTCCGGTATATCGAACACAAATAAAAGTTGTTATGCCTGCCACAAACTTTTATTACCCGAATCTTGTGACATCCACATTCATAGCAGGACTTATGAGAAGCAGTGTACTCAGTCCTAATATACACAGCCATTCCCCTGGCCCTAGGGATGGCATCACGTCTCAATATTATTGGCTTCTTAAAACCAGTTATAAGGAGCTCAGATGAGTGCCTCATATTAGAAGCCAGAGTTTCTGAGCACAAAAGAATATCATACTTTCTGGACGCAATTGTAAGGTCTTGAATATTTGCATGAAGACCGTGAATATTGCAATACAGAAGACGACATTGAGGAAATCTAGGACGTACTGGTCCCGGATTTCGCTCAATGTCTGCAGACAGCATAAGAATTAATAGAAATAAAAAAGAGACATCATACTTAAAAACTAGATTAACAAGAATTATAACAAAAACAATATGTACAGAATTATAAATAAAGTGATTGATGAAACCCATAGACTATAGTAAATACTCGGAAAAACTGGTCAACATGGAGGAGCCGATACACCATGGAAGGCTAAATACCCTCCAGGATAGCCACTTCAACTGAAGGGAGGACAGTAAGGATGGTTTTGAGAAGAAAAAGAATCAGAAAAGGAAAAGACAACCTCTTGATAAACCACCAGGCATCCGTGGCCCTTCTGTTAAGCCTGCCCTACACACCACTTCAAAAAAAAACAAGAGGATGAAAGAAAAATAGTAAGAAAATAATAAGATAGAATAGTGCGCCCGAGTGTACCCTCAAGCAAGAGAACTCTAACCCAAGACAGTGGAAGACCATGGTACAGAAGCTATGGCACTACAACAAGACTAGAGAACAATGGTTTAATTTTGGAGTGTCTTTCTCCTAGAAGAGCTGCTTACCATAGCTAAAGAGTCTCTTCTACCCTTACCCTTTACTTGGGTAAAGAAGTGTTTAGTATCTCATGGTATATTCTGTGTAAGTGTAGGCAAAGAAAAAAGATATATATATATATATATATATATATATATATATATATATATATATATATATATATATATTACGGCAGGCGAATTACATAAACTCCCGAGCTCCAAACGTACCTGTTTATTTTTACATAAATCTGTTAAACTTGAAAATTAATACTGAAGCTCTGGGAAAATTACATCACTCCCAGACGGCAATATATATATGAGCATAATATCCAAAGGTTTCTTACTTAACACTCAAAACAAAACTGGGAGATTAATTGATAAGAACGATTCAAAAACCAACCTCATACTTAGATTCTTAGTCAGAAATATTGTTGATCGAAATACACTCTTTACAAAAATGAATATATTCTATAAAAAGTTACAACGATAATACAAAAAGAATTAACGCAAAATTTATATTACTTGAAATATTAAATCTGAACAAAACCTTGGACTAATACAAAAGAATGACTGAAAAAAAATATACATTCATTTAATTCATAAAAATATTTAATTTCGATAATTAATGACAATAGTTAACCTTTAAACACTAATGATTAAACACTAAATAAAATTTACATAAATGTAACTGTTACACTTACGTGTTTTTGGTCACACAAGACTATCGAACAGTTAAGCAAAATAAATATACTTTTACTTTTTACTTTTACTTTTAGGGGTTTATTTCTCGCCCTCCATCAGACACTAAGAGTCTGTTCAGGGAGGCCTTGGTGTGTGAAAATAATTTCTTTCCAGTTAATATTTTGCTCTGTATCTTTTCAGTTATTCGCTAGCATTGGTATTCAGGCTTAATAGTTTTCAGATCACTATCATAACACTTTCCAAAGAGATATGTCTTCAGGTTTTTCTTGAAAGCTGCCACATTTTTGCTATTCTTGACATCAAGTGGAAGGTCGTTGAAGAGTCTCGGTGCAGTATAACAAAACGTTCTTCCTCCTATTGCATGATTCACACTAATTTCGAATAGTCTATATGGATCATCAGCATGTCTAACTCTTACAGCAGCGCTAGTAGCTTGAGGGTAGGGGACCAAGCAATCACGAAGATATTTAGGCTTATCACTTGTAAGTGCTTTGTGAGTCAACAAACAAATTTTAAATTCAATTCTAGCCTTAACAGGTAACCAAGGTAGATCGATCAGTGCTGGAGTTATTCTCTCCCGAGGTTTAATGCCTTTTATCAGTCTAGCCGCCCGGTTTTGCACATTTTGAAGCTTTCTTAGTAGTGTATTGGGCAATTTATAGTACAGAGAATTGAATAATCAAGCCTTGATATTACGTGACTCATCACTAATATTTTTGTACTGCCCTCTGTTAAATATTTTCTAATAAATGCTATGTTTCTCAGGTGATAGTTACACACTTTCACTGTGTTCACTATTTGATCCCCCATTGACAAATTACAATCTATCAGTACACCCAAATTTTTCACAACAGGCACAATCCTAACATCAGCATTACCAATTTTTATACTTTAAAATAGCTAGTAGTTCTTCAAAGCCAACTTTGTGCCAAAAAGCATACATTCTGTTTTATCATAATTTAATTTAAGCTTTTTCCTCTGCATCCATGTTTCTATTTCAGTCATTATCTCATCAATTTTCTTCTTTGTATCTTGTATTGTTGAAATTGAAAGGTAGAACTGAGTATCATCTACATATAGTTTAAAGCCCACTTTTTGTTTTTTTCAAGATGTGTGATAGCTCGATAGTATATACTGTATATTAAACAAGATAGGGCCCAGAACACTACCCAGAATTCTCTCACTGGATCGGTTCCCAGAAACTTCTACAATAGTCTTCCTGTTCATTAAGTAGCTTCGCAAAAATTCCAGTGCTTCCTCAGTCACTCCAATGGACTTTCAGTCGTCAAGTAAGTACTCGTGCACAACAGTAGTGAAAGCAGCACTAAGATCAAATATAATCAAAGTTCCACACTTTCTCTCAGCAAGAAGACCTATCATATCATTCATTATTGAGCATAAGGTAGTTTCTGTAGAGTGATTAGCTTTATAGGCCGATTGATTTTCCAGGAATACCTCTAACTCATCAATATGCGCCCATAATTGCTCCCTTATGATTTTTTCAATAAGCTTCGACATGTACGATAAATTTGAAATGGGCCTATATAAATTTAGTTCGTTTACATCACCTTTTCCTTTGTATATTGGTTTGATCAACGCAGTTTTTTTTTCACAGCTAGGAAAACAGGATTGTGATATACTTAGGTTAATTACATTCAGGTAAATATTATATACAACTTGCTTATTTGGAGCTTCACTTATTGAACTGTTTGGGAAAGGGTCGTTTCCACAATATGTATTCTTCATCTCTCTCATAACTTTTAACAAGTCGCACATATTTATTTCCTTAAATTTTATTAATTTCTTACCCTCCTTCACTGGCGTAACTGACTGTCCTTCTAAGTGATTTTGGGGGAAACCTCTATAAATTTTATAAATTTTTTTCATCGAGGAATATAGCAAATTTCTCTGCACAGACATTATCAGGCAAGATATATTTTTTCTTTAATCCCATCAAATCATCTAGGTTTTTGTGAAACTCCCTCATGTAATTAGTTTTTTTTTTTACTTTCGCCGTTGTAGAATTTTCTTTTTGTTTTTTCTAACAGGATGTTATAGTCATTTCTGGCCTTATTATATAGATTTCTGGCTTGTGAAGATTTGGCTCTTTTCCATCTACCTTCCATCTTACGTCTGTGTCTTTTTGCCTTTAATAGCTCACTATTATACCATCTAACATTTTCGTGTACAACTATTTGTTTGCTCTTTTTAGGACACTTGGTATCATACATTTTTCCAAAATTGTCTTTATATTTTTTGGTATAACACCCAACACATTCTCTATCTACCATATGTTCACATTGTATGCTCTCACAAGACATTTGCGCTACACTAGCTTCAATAAAATTTTCAGCATCGAAATTTTCCCGTTCTCTATATGTGATCCATTTCTTCAATACTCTGATGCAATTTATATTAATATCAAAAGTGATGAGTTTATGTGTTTTTTGAGATCTCAAAGTCTGGTTCCATTTCAAGGTTTCTTATTAGGTCAGAATCTTTCCCACATATGACCAAGTCGAGTGTATGACCACCTACTGACGTTGATACTAAAACACTGTTTATTAAATTAAACATCTCAAATACTTCCTTGAGTTCTTTAGCCTTATGATCGTTTTCTTTACTTTACTTTTCTTTACTTTACAGTTTTCATCATATGTCTCATGATTCGTATCATTGTAATTCCTCATTGAGCAGTTATGACACTTTACATATTTACACTACAATCCGGGGTTCGGTGTTCCTGGCTACACTTGGCACATACCTGAGTCTTGCTACAACTATCGGCAGTATGACCAAATTCCTGGCATTTATAACACTGAAATACGTTGTAGGAATCATAAATTTTGCAGCATCCTCCAAGCGTGGTATATACTCTATCGTCCCTTTTACGGAAAACTTTCCTGATAGTTGGACTACACTTTATAATGACATGTGATTTACTGCTTTGTCTTGATTTGAACTTCCTGATCAATTTAAAGTCCTCTTCATTTTCACACATATCATTCAACCATTCATTCTTCTCCTTTATACTGGCAATTATATCATCTTCATTTTCATCAATATTGCAGACCTTAATCTTCGGTTTAAGTAGATCCTTTTTTTCCACTTCTACCTTAATTTCATTCTTGACCTCCTCTAAGTCATTTTTAGCCTTTTCTAACCCAGCTTTATCCACAAAATTAACTACCAAGTGGCCTTGTTTAGAGGTTTTGACCTGTTCAACATCCGTGGTTATCTTCTTCATGATTGTTTTCTTGATCTCTGAAGCCTTCGTATTTTCCTCCGTAGATTTTATGACCAAAGTGTTTCTTGATTTCAACATACTTGCATATGTGGTCTTGGTCACATTCTCCTTTTCGTATTCCATAAGTTTCTCTTTCAGCTTAACAATTTCTTGACACATATTGGTGTATCGAGCAGTTATCATATCCATAATACCAGACATTTGTCATTGTACATTTACCTTCATCTCTTCCATGTTGATGCTTAGTTCCGTCATGTTTACCCATGATTGCCTGACCCATGAACCATTGGGATTTGCAGTCTCAACACACTTGGACATTTATAAATGATGTTCCTGCTTTGAAAAATATCACTTGTGC
>NC_090736.1:61488741-61498741 GCF_036898095.1 Palaemon carinicauda | reverse complement strand
ATATATATATATATATATATCAAATATGTATATATATATATATATATATATATATATATATATATATATATATATATATATATATATATATATATATATGGATAAATATCAACACAACATCGTGTTCAAAATAGAAATAAATTCCTACCTCATACTTGGGATCGAACGCTAGCCCCTTCTAATGAAAGGCCAGTTCGAAACCAACCATGCCACGACAGGCCATAAAAGAAATCGGAACCTGACGCTACCCAGCTGTCCGAGGATTTACCTGTCGAGACATCAGTCTCTTACCAGCGAGTTTTACCCGATTTCCCGGCCCACCACGTGACACAATTGGTAGTAATTCATTCAAATTACCCCTAATGAGTCAATATGGATAAATATCAACACAACATCGTGTTCAAAATAGAAATAAATTCCTACCTCATACTTGGGATCGAACGCTAGCCCCTTCTAATGAAAGGCCAGGTCGAAACCAAGGGCCTCATGATTAACACGGTCAAAGGCAGCACTAAAATCAAGGCCAATCATACGAACTTCCTTACCACAATCAAGCGATTTCTGTACAGCATTGGAAATTGTAAGAAGGGCATCACATGCTCCAAGGCCTTTATGAAAACCAAATTGCAAACTAGGGAATAGATGATTACCTTCAGCAAACCTATTAAGACGTTTTGCCAGATGACGTTAAAAAACTTTAGATAATATGGGAGATATGGAAACTGGGCGGTAATCAGTGGGACTTGAGCTACCACAAACATTTACATAAAGGAGTAACATTACCAATCCTCCAACAGGTGCTAAAATCTCCTCTTCTTGCTAACTTGCGCAAAATAACAGATAACTTTGGAGCTAAGAAATCTGCTGTCTTTATAAAAAACAATGGAAAAATACCATTTGGGTCTACACCTCCATAAGCATCAAGGTCCATCAACAGAGCTTTAATTTCACTAGATCAAAAAGCTAAACTAGTTAATTTAGCCTCAGGAAAACATGAATGAGGAAGTTCCAGTTTTTCATTACTCTGTTTACTGTCAAAAACATCAGCCAGTGAGTGACTGAGCCATCTGGTTTGAGTAAAGGAGGAACTGTTGCATCTACACCAAAGAGTGCAGATTTAAGGGTAGACCACCATTTATGTTCCTGAGTTGTACCAGAAAGGGTTTCTTTTATAGTTAAATTGTACTCCTTCTCAGTTGAGGCATAAACTCTCTGAGCAAAAGCTCAAAGCTGAGTATAGTTATTCCAGGTCAAATCTGATCTGTTACCCTTCCAAAGATGATAGGCCTCCTACTTCTCCAAATAAGCAATCATCATTGAACCACGGTTTGTCCTTCACTCGGTACCTTAGCACACGAGAAGGGATACGCCTATCAATTATGTTGACTATATTCTCATTCAAAGCAACAACAGGATCTACACTACTATAAAATTGTGACCGATTCAAGCACAAAAGATCATGCAAAATCCCATTCCAGTCTGCTTGGGATTTCATATAAATTTTACAAGAGTATGAAAATCAGGGACAGGCTGCTCAGTCTTCACTACTAATGAAATCAAGGCATGATCAGGTGTCCCGATTGGAGAACTAACCTTACTAGTTATAACGCCAGGGGAGTCAGTGTATACGAGGTCCAAGCAATTACCAGACCTGTGGGTAGCTTCATTTATGATTTGCTCACAGCCTGATTCAGAGGCAAATTCTAAAGCTCTTAAGCCATGGCGATCGGTAGGGGAGATAGAACTTAACCACTCCCTATGGGGAGCATTAAAATCACCAACAAAGACAAAAGAAGCCTTTCTATCATCTTCTTGTATCATAGCCATAATGGTAAGAAGACAATCGAAGATAGAATCATCCCTGTCTGGATTCCGGTATATCGAACACAAATAAAAGTTGTTATGCCTGCCACAAACTTTTATTACCCGAATCTTGTGACATCCACATTCATAGCAGGACTTATGAGAAGCAGTGTACTCAGTCCTAATATACACAGCCATTCCCCTGGCCCTAGGGATGGCATCACGTCTCAATATTATTGGCTTCTTAAAACCAGTTATAAGGAGCTCAGATGAGTGCCTCATATTAGAAGCCAGAGTTTCTGAGCACAAAAGAATATCATACTTTCTGGACGCAATTGTAAGGTCTTGAATATTTGCATGAAGACCGTGAATATTGCAATACAGAAGACGACATTGAGGAAATCTAGGACGTACTGGTCCCGGATTTCGCTCAATGTCTGCAGACAGCATAAGAATTAATAGAAATAAAAAAGAGACATCATACTTAAAAACTAGATTAACAAGAATTATAACAAAAACAATATGTACAGAATTATAAATAAAGTGATTGATGAAACCCATAGACTATAGTAAATACTCGGAAAAACTGGTCAACATGGAGGAGCCGATACACCATGGAAGGCTAAATACCCTCCAGGATAGCCACTTCAACTGAAGGGAGGACAGTAAGGATGGTTTTGAGAAGAAAAAGAATCAGAAAAGGAAAAGACAACCTCTTGATAAACCACCAGGCATCCGTGGCCCTTCTGTTAAGCCTGCCCTACACACCACTTCAAAAAAAAACAAGAGGATGAAAGAAAAATAGTAAGAAAATAATAAGATAGAATAGTGCGCCCGAGTGTACCCTCAAGCAAGAGAACTCTAACCCAAGACAGTGGAAGACCATGGTACAGAAGCTATGGCACTACAACAAGACTAGAGAACAATGGTTTAATTTTGGAGTGTCTTTCTCCTAGAAGAGCTGCTTACCATAGCTAAAGAGTCTCTTCTACCCTTACCCTTTACTTGGGTAAAGAAGTGTTTAGTATCTCATGGTATATTCTGTGTAAGTGTAGGCAAAGAAAAAAGATATATATATATATATATATATATATATATATATATATATATATATATATATATATATATTACGGCAGGCGAATTACATAAACTCCCGAGCTCCAAACGTACCTGTTTATTTTTACATAAATCTGTTAAACTTGAAAATTAATACTGAAGCTCTGGGAAAATTACATCACTCCCAGACGGCAATATATATATGAGCATAATATCCAAAGGTTTCTTACTTAACACTCAAAACAAAACTGGGAGATTAATTGATAAGAACGATTCAAAAACCAACCTCATACTTAGATTCTTAGTCAGAAATATTGTTGATCGAAATACACTCTTTACAAAAATGAATATATTCTATAAAAAGTTACAACGATAATACAAAAAGAATTAACGCAAAATTTATATTACTTGAAATATTAAATCTGAACAAAACCTTGGACTAATACAAAAGAATGACTGAAAAAAAATATACATTAATTTAATTCATAAAAATATTTAATTTCGATAATTAATGACAATAGTTAACCTTTAAACACTAATGATTAAACACTAAATAAAATTTACATAAATGTAACTGTTACACTTAAGTGTTTTTGGTCACACAAGACTATCGAACAGTTAAGCAAAATAAATATACTTTTACTTTTTACTTTTACTTTTAGGGGTTTATTTCTCGCCCTCCATCAGACACTAAGAGTCTGTTCAGGGAGGCCTTGGTGTGTGAAAATAATTTCTTTCCAGTTAATATTTTGCTCTGTATCTTTTCAGTTATTCGCTAGCATTGGTATTCAGGCTTAATAGTTTTCAGATCACTATCATAACACTTTCCAAAGAGATATGTCTTCAGGTTTTTCTTGAAAGCTGCCACATTTTTGCTATTCTTGACATCAAGTGGAAGGTCGTTGAAGAGTCTCGGTGCAGTATAACAAAACGTTCTTCCTCCTATTGCATGATTCACACTAATTTCGAATAGTCTATATGGATCATCAGCATGTCTAACTCTTACAGCAGCGCTAGTAGCTTGAGGGTAGGGGACCAAGCAATCACGAAGATATTTAGGCTTATCACTTGTAAGTGCTTTGTGAGTCAACAAACAAATTTTAAATTCAATTCTAGCCTTAACAGGTAACCAAGGTAGATCGATCAGTGCTGGAGTTATTCTCTCCCGAGGTTTAATGCCTTTTATCAGTCTAGCCGCCCGGTTTTGCACATTTTGAAGCTTTCTTAGTAGTGTATTGGGCAATTTATAGTACAGAGAATTGAATAATCAAGCCTTGATATTACGTGACTCATCACTAATATTTTTGTACTGCCCTCTGTTAAATATTTTCTAATAAATGCTATGTTTCTCAGGTGATAGTTACACACTTTCACTGTGTTCACTATTTGATCCCCCATTGACAAATTACAATCTATCAGTACACCCAAATTTTTCACAACAGGCACAATCCTAACATCAGCATTACCAATTTTTATACTTTAAAATAGCTAGTAGTTCTTCAAAGCCAACTTTGTGCCAAAAAGCATACATTCTGTTTTATCATAATTTAATTTAAGCTTTTTCCTCTGCATCCATGTTTCTATTTCAGTCATTATCTCATCAATTTTCTTCTTTGTATCTTGTATTGTTGAAATTGAAAGGTAGAACTGAGTATCATCTACATATAGTTTAAAGCCCACTTTTTGTTTTTTTCAAGATGTGTGATAGCTCGATAGTATATACTGTATATTAAACAAGATAGGGCCCAGAACACTACCCAGAATTCTCTCACTGGATCGGTTCCCAGAAACTTCTACAATAGTCTTCCTGTTCATTAAGTAGCTTCGCAAAAATTCCAGTGCTTCCTCAGTCACTCCAATGGACTTTCAGTCGTCAAGTAAGTACTCGTGCACAACAGTAGTGAAAGCAGCACTAAGATCAAATATAATCAAAGTTCCACACTTTCTCTCAGCAAGAAGACCTATCATATCATTCATTATTGAGCATAAGGTAGTTTCTGTAGAGTGATTAGCTTTATAGGCCGATTGATTTTCCAGGAATACCTCTAACTCATCAATATGCGCCCATAATTGCTCCCTTATGATTTTTTCAATAAGCTTCGACATGTACGATAAATTTGAAATGGGCCTATATAAATTTAGTTCGTTTACATCACCTTTTCCTTTGTATATTGGTTTGATCAACGCAGTTTTTTTTCACAGCTAGGAAAACAGGATTGTGATATACTTAGGTTAATTACATTCAGGTAAATATTATATACAACTTGCTTATTTGGAGCTTCACTTATTGAACTGTTTGGGAAAGGGTCGTTTCCACAATATGTATTCTTCATCTCTCTCATAACTTTTAACAAGTCGCACATATTTATTTCCTTAAATTTTATTAATTTCTTACCCTCCTTCACTGGCGTAACTGACTGTCCTTCTAAGTGATTTTGGGGGAAACCTCTATAAATTTTATAAATTTTTTTCATCGAGGAATATAGCAAATTTCTCTGCACAGACATTATCAGGCAAGATATATTTTTTCTTTAATCCCATCAAATCATCTAGGTTTTTGTGAAACTCCCTCATGTAATTAGTTTTTTTTTTTACTTTCGCCGTTGTAGAATTTTCTTTTTGTTTTTTCTAACAGGATGTTATAGTCATTTCTGGCCTTATTATATAGATTTCTGGCTTGTGAAGATTTGGCTCTTTTCCATCTACCTTCCATCTTACGTCTGTGTCTTTTTGCCTTTAATAGCTCACTATTATACCATCTAACATTTTCGTGTACAACTATTTGTTTGCTCTTTTTAGGACACTTGGTATCATACATTTTTCCAAAATTGTCTTTATATTTTTTGGTATAACACCCAACACATTCTCTATCTACCATATGTTCACATTGTATGCTCTCACAAGACATTTGCGCTACACTAGCTTCAATAAAATTTTCAGCATCGAAATTTTCCCGTTCTCTATATGTGATCCATTTCTTCAATACTCTGATGCAATTTATATTAATATCAAAAGTGATGAGTTTATGTGTTTTTTGAGATCTCAAAGTCTGGTTCCATTTCAAGGTTTCTTATTAGGTCAGAATCTTTCCCACATATGACCAAGTCGAGTGTATGACCACCTACTGACGTTGATACTAAAACACTGTTTATTAAATTAAACATCTCAAATACTTCCTTGAGTTCTTTAGCCTTATGATCGTTTTCTTTACTTTACTTTTCTTTACTTTACAGTTTTCATCATATGTCTCATGATTCGTATCATTGTAATTCCTCATTGAGCAGTTATGACACTTTACATATTTACACTACAATCCGGGGTTCGGTGTTCCTGGCTACACTTGGCACATACCTGAGTCTTGCTACAACTATCGGCAGTATGACCAAATTCCTGGCATTTATAACACTGAAATACGTTGTAGGAATCATAAATTTTGCAGCATCCTCCAAGCGTGGTATATACTCTATCGTCCCTTTTACGGAAAACTTTCCTGATAGTTGGACTACACTTTATAATGACATGTGATTTACTGCTTTGTCTTGATTTGAACTTCCTGATCAATTTAAAGTCCTCTTCATTTTCACACATATCATTCAACCATTCATTCTTCTCCTTTATACTGGCAATTATATCATCTTCATTTTCATCAATATTGCAGACCTTAATCTTCGGTTTAAGTAGATCCTTTTTTTCCACTTCTACCTTAATTTCATTCTTGACCTCCTCTAAGTCATTTTTAGCCTTTTCTAACCCAGCTTTATCCACAAAATTAACTACCAAGTGGCCTTGTTTAGAGGTTTTGACCTGTTCAACATCCGTGGTTATCTTCTTCATGATTGTTTTCTTGATCTCTGAAGCCTTCGTATTTTCCTCCGTAGATTTTATGACCAAAGTGTTTCTTGATTTCAACATACTTGCATATGTGGTCTTGGTCACATTCTCCTTTTCGTATTCCATAAGTTTCTCTTTCAGCTTAACAATTTCTTGACACATATTGGTGTATCGAGCAGTTATCATATCCATAATACCAGACATTTGTCATTGTACATTTACCTTCATCTCTTCCATGTTGATGCTTAGTTCCGTCATGTTTACCCATGATTGCCTGACCCATGAACCATTGGGATTTGCAGTCTCAACACACTTGGACATTTATAAATGATGTTCCTGCTTTGAAAAATATCACTTGTGCCATCTCTTAAATTTGAGCAAGCTTCTTCATCGTGGTACCATCTTTAGCATTCATCGCATTGTATCCCAAGTTCAACATAGACCTCACAATGCCCACACCTGCCCTGATTGCCTCCGTCATCACATTCTTCATCAGCGACGTTCACTTGCATGCTAGCTCCTGCCATTTTCTTTTTCTCCTTCCCTTGGATTACCGTTTCCAATTCGGTCATAAATAGATCAAGATCTTTCACGGGACTAAGTTTTTCTTTTCGTTTTCGTTTTTTAAGGATGCGCATATTGAATCATTTTTCAATGACTTTTCAATTAGCCCCACCCCAAACACAAAAATGCTGGGTCAGGCCTTTCGCCACAGATCTCACATACAAAAGAAACCACTGACTTTTAACACTCGATTTCACTAATATCAGCACTAGTAGTCACCTACAAAAGTTATTTTAATAGTATGAACAGCGAGATACACAATGATTCCCTCTTTAAGCCAGTTTCGATACAGAGCATTAACACACACGTCCACACCCGCGGACTTCTCACTCTCCCTGTTTAGCCTAAATATTACAGGGCCAGTTACAAAACTTTATGACAAAAGTTCTTACATTAACACAATACATTAGAAATAACCTTCAATGAATTCATCAATGTTTGAACACACTATACACGAATTACGTGGATCAAAACCTTATTCACTTTTGAGAGAGTACACACTTGATGCTCTTTCAAAGGGATAGGGTGAATCTCTTCTGCTGCTTAATCATCTAGAATTTTCTAAATAGATAATTCTCGTGGCTTAGGGGTAAGACTCTTGAGGCAAGGTTACCAACATAGAAAATTGAACAGAGGAACAAACCTTGCTTGCAAGGCAACTCTCTCTCAGCTAACTCTTCCCACCTTCCTCCTCGAAACAATAAAAAATGAGTAAATCTATTTAGAGAATTTTCATGCACATTCTAACCACGTGGGAATATAAACATGACGTAATACCTTGTGGTCATACTTTGTATGGGTCATACTGTATACCTAAACAAGGTTACATAAGACTTCGTAACAAAATATGTGAAATAAAAAGTTAATTCTTAAAAATAACGTAAATTTACATATACTGAATTAGATGAAAAATAGAATAAAATTAATAAAGATAGTTTTATGTAATTTCCATACATTAACTTAAACCTACATGAGTGAGACCCACCTTATCAGCTGGCTATATATCTCTTAAATACACAAATGAAACACATGAATAAAATATTTATGTATTACTTGACCAGCTTCATAAGTATATATATATATATATATATATATATATATATATATATATATATATATATATATATATATATATATATATATATATCATCATCATCATCATCATCATCATCACCATCATCATCAACATCTCCTCCTTCTACACCTATTAACACAAAGGTCCTCGGTTAGATTTCACCAGTCGTCTCCATCTTGAGCTTTTAAATCAATACTTCTCCATGCGCCATCTCCTACCTCACGATTCATAGGCCTCATTTTTATAGGCCTGGGTCTTCCAACTCTTCTATTGCCTTTGTGTTTTATATATATATATATATATATATATATATATATATATATATATATATATATATATATATCTGTATAAACTTAATTCCAGTACAACTCACGCGGTACACTGTAGGCATTACTTAATGATCTTTTCAACGATTCTTGGGCCAGTTTTCTGGCCAACTGCTCTCCAGATGTCTTCCCTTTTGCTATCCAATCTCTCAACTTTTACTTCATGATGTAAGAGAAGGGTCTCCTCCTCCCCTATACCCCACACACCGAGAAGTTGCACCTCGGTGACGAATGTCTTCCCTGTCCTTCAAGTTCACAAATCCAATTGAATCCAAATCACCAGACACCCAAAGCATCGAATGACGACGGGAGGATAAAAAAGGGAGGAAGGAAATGCGCCTAAATTCCAGGCCACCTTCAGGGATAAGAAAATAGCAGCAGCAACAGCAGCAGCGACTGCAGCAGGAGCAGCGGTATAATAACTGGGTACACGAGGAGAAGATTTACGCTAAAGACGGAGTTGTGTATAATCTTCATTACCTTGGATCGATGAAATTCTTGTCCGCATGCAGTGAGGTGGCAACTTGCATTATGCACATTATAGGATGAGGTCATTTGAGCGTGAGATTGCATTCTTTATGTTAATGGTCTTCGATGATGATGGTTTTAAGTGGGGTTATTTTTTACCAGATGAGGTTCATGGTTCAGATTTTTTATTCTTGATTTACGCCATAGGCCTATTATACGTTTTTTGCACTTCGTATGGAAATCTGGGTAATAACGCTCATATAATGTCATAGAAAAGAAGGATACGGTTTTTAAATTTTATCCTTAGTCAAGCATTAAATTAATACACTAATTACATAAAAAAAAAAATTCTCATAACGGAGATTAGAGAATAATTTCCGATCGGGGAATTCAGTCATTGAAGTAAAGTCCCATAAAAATTATAAGTTTATTCCTCTTTGAAAAAACGCAATCACACTCAAATTAAGCAACCAAAAAGTTGCTAATGAGAAGCGAAATAAGCATTCACGTTTGGCGACAACTTTTTAACCGATGCAGCTAAGCTGTATTGGCACCCCCGACACACACACACTATATACTGTATATATATATATATATATATATATATATATATATATATATATATATATATATATATATATATATATATATATGTATGTATATATATATATATATATATATATATATATATATATATATATATATATATATATATATATATATATATTAATGTTATTAGATAATCTACAACCCTAGCTGGAAAAGCAGTACCTTTATGCTATAAGCCCAGGTGCTCCAACAGGGAAAATAGCCCAGTGATGAAAGGAAATGGGGAATTAAATAAACTGCAGGAGAAATAATGAACAATTAAGATAAA
>NC_090736.1:61470262-61483241 GCF_036898095.1 Palaemon carinicauda | reverse complement strand
TATGGATATATATTAGATATGGTGAAATCTAACCGAGGACTTTTGCGTTAATAGGCGTAAGGAGGAGATATGATGATGATGGTGATGATGATGATGATGATATATATATATATATATATATATATATATATATATATATATACTTATGAAGCTGGTCAAGTAATACATAAATATTTTATTCATGTATTTCATTTGTGTATTTAAGAGATATATAGCCAGCTCATAAGGTGGGTCTCACTCATGTAGGTTTAAGTTAATGTATGGAAATTACATAAAACTATCTTCATTAATTCTATTTTATTTTTCATTTAATTCAGTATATGTAAATTTACGTTATTTTTAAGAATTAACTTTTTATTTCACATATTTTGTTACGAAATCCTATGTAATCTCGTTTAGGTACACTGTATGACCCATACAAAGTATGACCACGAGGTATTACGTCATGTTTATATTCCCACGTGGTTAGAATGTGCATGAAAATTCTCTAAATAGATTTACTCTTTTTTTATAGTTTCGAGGAGGAAGGTGGGAAGAGTTAGCTGAGAGAGAGTTACCTTGCAAGCAAGGTTTGTTCCCCTGTTCAATTTTCTAAGTGGGCAACCTTGCCTCAAGAGCCTTACCCCTAAGCCACGAGAATGCTCTATTTAGAAAATTCTAGACAAATAAGCAGCAGAAGAGATTCACCCTATCCCTTTGGAAGAGCCAACACCCTCTCTCCTCTCAAGTGCATCAAGTGTGTGCTCTCTTAAAAGTGAATAAGGTTTTGATCCACGTAATTCGTGTATAGTGTGTTCAAACATTGATGAATTCATTGAAGGTTATTTCTAATGTATTGTGTTAATGTAAGTACTTTTGTCATAGAGTTTCGTAACTGGCCCTGTAATATTTAGGCTAAACAGTGAGAGTGAGAAGTCCGCGGGTGTGGACGTGTGTGTGTGTTAATGCTCTGTATCGAAACTGGCTTAAAGAGGGAATCATTGTGTATCTCGCCGTTCATACTATTAAAATAACTTTTGTGGGTGTCTACTAGTGTTGATATTAGTGAAATCCAGTGTTAAAAGTCAGTGGTTTCTTTTGTATGTGAGATCTGTGGTGAAAGGCCTGACCCAGCATTTTTGTGTTTGGGGTGGGGCTAATTGAAAAGTCATTGAAAAATGATTCAATATGTGCATCCTTAGAAAACGAAAACGAAAAGAAAAACTTAGTCCCGTGAAAGATCTTGATCTATTTATGACCGAATTGGAAACGGTAATCCAAGGGAAGGAGAGAAAGAAAATGGCAGGAGCTAGCATGCAAGTGAACGTCGCTGATGAAGAATGTGATGACGGAGGCAATCAGGGCAGGTGTGGGCTTTGTGAGGTCTATGTTGAACTTGGGATACAATGCAATGAATACCGAAGATGGTACCACGATGAAGAAGTTTGCTCAAATTTAAGAGATGGCACAAGTGATATTTTTCAAAGCAGGAACATCATTTATAAATGTCCAAGATGTGTTGAGACTGCAAATCCCAATGCTTCATGGGTCAGGCAATCATGGGTAAACATGACGGAACTAAGCATCAACATGGAAGAGATGAAGGTAAATGTACAATGACAGATGTCTGGTATTATGGATATGATAACTGCTCAATACACCAATGTGTGTCAAGAAATTGTTGAGCTGAAAGAGAAACTTATGGAATACGAAAAGGAGAATGTGACCAAGACCACATATGCAAGTATGTTGAAATCAAGAAACACTTTGGTTATAAAATCTACGGAGGAAAATACGAAGGCTTCAGATATCAAGAAAACAATCATGAAGAAGATAACCACGGATGTTGAACAGGTCAAAACCTCTAGACAAGGCCACTTGGTAGTTAATTTTGCGGATAAAGCTGGGTTAGAAAAGGCTAAAAATTACTTAGAAGAGGCCAAGAATGAAATTAAGGTACAAGTGGACAAAAAGGATCTACTTAAACCGAAGATCAAGGTCTGCAATATTGATGAAAATGAAGATGATATAATTGCCAGTATAAAGGAGAAGAATGAATGGTTGAATGATATGTGTGAAAATGAAGAGGACTTTAAATTGATCAGGAAGTTTAAATCAAGGCAAAGCAGTAAATCACATGTCATTATAAAGTGTAGTCCAACTATCAGGAAAGTTTTCCGTAAAAGGGACGATAGAGTATATACCACGCTTGGCGGATGGTGCAAAATTTATGATTCCTACAACGTATTTCAGTGTTATAAATGCCAGGAATTTGGTCAAACTACCGATAGTTGTAGCAGGACTCAGGTATGTGCCAAGTGTAGCCAGGAACACCGAACCACGGATTGTAGTGTAAATACATTAAAGTGTCATAATTGCTCAATGAGGAATTACAATGATATGAATCATGAGACATATGATGAAAACTGTAAAGTATACAAGGAGGAGCTTACTAGGATAAAAAATAGAACCGATCATGGAGTCTAGCCCATTGATTAAGTGTGGTCTGATAAATATTCAATCGGTTGGGAATAAAACCATAAAGATTAGAAATCTTACTAATGAAATGAAATTAGATTTATGCTTAGTAACTGAAACTTGGTTGCAGGGAAATATTAGTGATAACTCAAAGATTCATGAGATGACGCCGTGTACTCACGATTTCAACCACGTACCAAGAAAGGATAAAACTGGAGGAGGAGTGGGTGTCTTCATGACGAAAACCTTTTCTAGGGTTTCTATCATGAATGAAATAGTATTTGAAACGTTTGAATATATCTATTTAAAACTGACAAGAAACAGTAAGGTATTGAATATAATAGCATTGTATAGACCACCAAGGAGTAATATGAGGGAATTCATTGAAGAATTTAATATTTTTGTTGGTGTGGTGGACGATATTGAAAATACATTAATTGGTGGAGACTTTAATTGTTGGGTAGATGATGAAAATGATAATAAGGCTAAAGAACTCAAGGAAGTATTTGAGATGTTTAATTTAATAAACAGTGTTTTGGTATCAACGTCAGTAGGTGGTCATACACTCGACTTGGTCATATGTGGGAAAGATTCTGACCTAATAAGAAACCTTGAAGTGGAACCAGACTTTGAGATCTCAAAAACACATAAACTCATCACTTTTGATGTTAATATAAATTGCATCAGAGTATTGAAGAAATGGATCACATATAGAGAACGGAAAATTTCGATGCTGAAAATTTTATTGAAGCTAGTGTAGCGCAAATGTCTTGTGAGAATATACAATGGGAACATATGGTAGATAGAGAATGTGTTGGATGTTATACCAAAAAATATAAAGACAATTTTGGAAAAATGTATGATACCAAGTGTCCTATAAAGAGCAAACAAATAGTTGTACACGAAAATGTTAGATGGTATAATAGTGAGCTATTAAAGGCAAAAAGACAGACGTAAGATGGAAGGTAGATGGAAAAGAGCCAAATCCTCACAAGACAGAAATCTATACAATAAGGCCAGAAATGACTATAACATCCTGTTAGAAAAAACAAAAAGAAAATTCTACAACGGCGAAAGTAAAAAAAACTAATAACATGAGGGAGTTTCACAAAAACCTAGATGATTTGATGGGATTAAAGAAAAAATATATCTTGCCTGATAATGTCTGTGCAGAGGAATTTGCTATATTCTTCAATGAAAAAATTGATAAAATTAATAGAGGTTTCCCCCCAAATCACTTAGGACAGTCAGTTATGCCAGTGAAGGAGGGTAAGAAATTAATAAAATTTAAGGAAATAAATATGTGCGACTTGTTAAAGTTTATGAGAGAGATGAAGAATACATATTGTGGAAACGACCCTTTCCTAAACAGTTCAATAAGTGAAGCTCCAAATAAGCAAGTTGTATATAATATTTACCTGAATATAATTAACCTAAGTATATCACAATCCTGTTTTCCTAGCTGTGAAAAAACTGCGTTGATCAAACCAATATACAAAGAAAAAAGTGATGTAAACAAATTAAATTCATATAGGCCCATTTCAAATTTATCCTACATGTCGAAGCTTATTGAAAAAATCATCTGCGAGCAATTATGGGTGCATATTGATGAGTTAGAGGTATTCCTGGAAAATCAATCGGCCTACAGAGCTAATCACTCTACAGAAACTACCTTATGCTCAATAATGAATGATATGATAGGTCTTCTTGATGAGAGAAAGTGTGGAATTTTGATTATGTTAGATCTTAGTGCTGCTTTCAATACTGTTGTGCACGAGTACTTACTTGACGACTTAAAGTCCATTGGAGTGACTGAGGAAGTACTGGAATTTTTGTGAAGCTACTTAACGAACAGGAAGACTATTGTAGAAGTTTCTTATGAAAGGTGTACCACAGGGTAGTGTTCTGGGCCCTATCTTGTTTAATATATATACTATCAAGCTATCACACATCTTGAAAAAAAAAAAGTGGGCTTTAAACTATATGCAGATGATGCTCAGTTCTACCTTTTAATTTCAACAATACAAGATACAAAGAAGAAAATTGGTGAGATAATGACTGAAATAAAAACATGGATGCAGCGGAAAAAGCTTAAATTAAATGATGATAAAACAGAATGTGTACTTTTTGGCACAAAAATGGCTTTGAAGAACTACCAGCTATTTCAAAGTATAAAAATTAGTGACGCTGATGTTAAGACTGTGCCTGTTGTGAAAAATTTGGGTGTACTGATAGATTGTAATTTTTCAATGAGGGATCAAATAGTGAACACAGTGAAAGTGTGTAACTATCACCTGAGAAACATAGCATTTATTAGAAAATATTTAACAGAGGGCAGTACAAAAATATTAGTGATGAGTCACGTAATATCAAGGCTTGATTATTGCAATTCTCTGTACTATAAATTGCCCAATACACTACTAAGAAAGCTTAAAAATGTGCAAAACCGGACGGCTAGACTGATAAAAGGCATTAAACCTCGGGAGAGAATAACTCCAGCACTGATCGATCTACATTGGTTACCTGTTAAGGCTAGAATTGAATTTAAAATTTGTTTGTTGACTCACAAAGCACTTACAAGTGATAAGCCTAAAAAACTTCGTGATTGCTTGGTCCCCTACCCTCAAGCTACTAGCGCTGCTGGAAGAGTTAGACATGCTGATGATCCATATAGACTATTCGAAATTAGTGTGAATCATGCAATAGGAGGAAGAACGTTTTGTTATGCTGCACCGAGACTCTTCAATGACCTTCCACTTGATGTTAAGAATAGCAAAAATGTGGCAGCTTTCAAGAAAAACCTGAAGACTTATCTCTTTGGAAAGTGTTATGATAGTGATCTGAAAACTATTAAGCCTGAATACCAATGCTAGCGAATAACTGAAAAGATACAGAGCAAAATATTAACTGGAAAGAAATTATTTTCACACACCAAGGCCCGCCTGAACAGACTCTTAGTGTCTGATGGAGGGCGAGAAATAAACCCCTAAAAGTAAAAGTAAAAAGTAAAATTGTATTTATTTTGCTTAACTTTTCGATAGTCTCGTGTGACCAAAAACACGTAAGTGTAAATATTACATTTATGTAAATTTTATTTAGGGTTTAATCATTAGTGTTTAAATGTTAACTATTGTCATTAATTATCGAAATTAAATATTTTTATGAATTAAATGAATGTATATTTTTTTTCAGTCATTCTTTTGTATTAGTCCAAGGTTTTGTTCAGATTTAATATTTCGAGTAATATAAATTTGGCGTTAATTCTTTTTGTATTATTGTTGTAACTTTTTATAGAATATATTCATTTTTGTAAAGAGTGTATTTCGATCAACAATATTTCTGACTATGAATCTAAGTATGAGGTTGGTTTTTGAATCGTTCTTATCAAATAATCTCCCAGTTTTGTTTTGAGTGTTAAGTAAGAAACCTTTGGATATTATGCTCATATGTATATTGCCGTCTGGGAGTAATGTAATTTTCCCAGAGCTTCGGTATTAATTTTCAAGTTTAACAGATTTATGTAAAAATAAACAGGTGCGTTTGGAGCTCGGGAGTTTATGTAATTCGCCTGCCGTAATATATATATATATATATATATATATATATATATATATATATATATATATATATATATATATATATATATATATATATATATATCTTTGCCTACACTTACACAGAATATACCAGACAACAATGAGATACTAAACACTTCTTCACCCAAGGGGTTAATTACTGTACTGCAGTTGTTCAGTGTACTTTCCTCTTGGTAATGGTAGATGAGACTCTTTAGCTATGGTAAGCAGCTCTTCTAGGAGAAGGACTCTCCAAAATTAAACCATTGTTCTCTAGTCTTGGGTAGTGCCATAGCCTCTGTACCATGGTCTTCCACTGTCTTGGGTTAGAGTTCTCTTGCTTGAGGGTAGACTCGGGCACACTATTCTATCTTATTATTTTCTTATTTTTTTTTCTTCCTCTTGTTTTTTTTTTGAAGTGGTGTGGAGGGCAGGCTTAATAGAAGGGCCATGGATGCCTCGTGGTTTATCAAGAGGTTGCCTTTTCCTTTTCTGATTCGTTTTCTTCTCAAAACCATCCTTACTGTCCTCCCTTCAGTTGAAGTGGCTATCCTGGAGGGTATTTAGCCTTGCATGGTGTATCGGCTCCTCCATGTTGACCAGTTTTTCCGACTTTTTACTAGTCTATAGGTTTCATCAATCACTTTATTTATAATTCTGTACATATTGTTTTAGTTATAATTCTTGTTAATCTAGTTTTTAAGTATGATGTCTCTTTTTTTATTTCTATTAATTCTTATGCTGTCTGGAGACATTGAGCGAAATCCGGGACTAGTACGTCCTAGATTTCGTCAATGTCGTCTACTGTATTGCAATATTCGCGGTCTTCATGCAAATATTCAAGACCTTACAGTTGCGTCCAGACAGTATGATATTCTTTTGTGCTCAGAAACTCTGGCTTCTAATATGAGGCACTCATCTGAGCTCCTTATAACTGGTTTTAAGAAGCCAATAATATTGAGACGTGATACCGTCCCTAGGGCCAGGGGAATGGCGGTGTATATTAGGACTGTGTACCCTGCTTCTCATAAGTCTTGCTATCAATGTGGATGTCATGAGATTCAGGTAATAAAAGTTTGTGGCAGGCATAACAACTTTTATTTGTGTTCGATCTACCGGAATCCAGACATGGATGATTCTATCTTCGATTGTCTTCTTACCATTATGGCTATGATACAAGAAGATGATAGAAAGGCTTCTTTTGTCTTTATTGGTGATTTTAATGCTCACCATAGGGAGTGGTTAAGTTCTATTTCTCCTACCGATCGCCATGGCTTAAGAGCTTTAGACTTTGCCTCTGAATCAGGCTATGAGCAAATCATAAATGAAGCTACCCACAGGCCTGGTAATTGCTTGGACCTCGTATACACTGACTCCCCTGGCGTTATAACTAGTAAGGTTAGTTCTCCAGTCGGGACACCTGATCATGCCTTGATTTCATTAGTAGTGAAGACTGAGCAGCCTGTCCCTGATATATCATACTCTTGTAAAATTTATATGAAATCCCAAGCAGACTGGAATGGGATTTTGCATGACCTTTTGTGCTTGAATTGGTCACAATTTTATAGTAGTGTAGATCCTGTTGTCACTTTGAATGAGAATATAGTCAACATAATTGATAGGTGTATCCCTTCTCGTGTGCTAAGGTACCGAGTGAAGGACAAACCGTGGTTCAATGATGATTGCTTATTTGGAGAAGCAGGAGGCCTATCATCTTTGGAAGGGTAACATATCAGATTTGACGTGGAATAGCTATACTCAGCTTCGAGCTTTTGCTCAGAGAGTTTATGCCTCAACTGAAAAGGAGTACAATTCAACTATAAAAGAAACCCTTTCTGGTACAACTCAGGAACATAAATGGTGGTCTACCCTTAAATCTGCACACTGGTGTAGATGCAACAGTTTCTCCTTTACTTAAACTAGATGGCTCAGTCATTCACTGTCCAAGTGAAAAGGCAACCCTTTTGGCTGATGTTTTTGACAGTAAACAGAGTAATGAAAATCTGGAACTTCCTCATTCATGTTTTCCTGAGGCTAAATTAACTAGTTTAGCTTTTCTATCTCGTAAAATTGAAGCTCTGTTGATGGACCTTGATGCTTATGGAGGTGTAGACCCAAAAGGTATTTTTCCATTGTTTTTTTATAAAGACAGCAGATTTCTTAGCTCCAAAGGTATCTGTTATTTTGCGCAAGTTAGCAAGAAGAGGAGCTTTTAGCACCTGTTGGAGGATTGGTAATGTTACTCCTCTATGTAAATGTGTTTGTGGTAGCTCAAGTCCCATTGATTACCGCCCAGTTTCCATATCTCCCATATAATGTAAAGTCTTTTAACGTCATCTGGCAAAACGTCTTAAAAGGTTTGCTGAAGATAATCATCTATTCCCTAGTTTGCAATTTGGTTTTCATAAAGGCCTTGGAGCATGTGATGCCCTTCTTACAATTTCCAATGCTGTACAGAAATCCCTTGATTGTGGTAAGGAAGTTCGTATGATTGGCCTTGATTTTAGTGCTGCCTTTGACTGTGTTAATCATGAGGCCCTTATTTTCAAACTCAAACAGTTGGGAGTGGGTGGGTCGTTTCTTAGCATTATTATTGATTTTTTAAGTAATAGATCTCAAAGAGTTGTTGTTGATGGGCACCATAGTGATTATAGGAATGTGATATCCGGTGTTCCACAGGGTAGTGTTCTTGGCCCATTACTTTTCATACTATATACACATGACATGTGGTTTGGCCTAGTAAAAGAGCTTGTTGCATATGCAGATGATGCTACTCTCTTTACATCAATTCCATCCCCTGAATGTAGATGTGGAGTTGGTGAATCCCTTAATAGAGATTTAGCTAAAATTAGCGCTTGGTGCAAATTATGGGGTATGAAGTTGAATCCTAACAAAACCCAAAGTATGATTGTAAGTAGGTCAAGGACGGTGGCTCCTCAACATCCGGACTTCAGTGTTGATAATGTTTCCTTAAATTTGTATGACTCTTAAAATTTTAGGCATGATTCTCGACAGCAAATTTACTTTTGAGAAACACATTAGGTCTGTGTCTTCTTCAATTGCACAAAAAATTGGCTTATTGAGAAAGTCTTTTAAGATTTTCGGTGATCAATCTATTCTGAAGTGTTTTAATTCTTTAATTTTACCTTTTTTTGAGTATTGTTCTCTTGTCTGGTGTTCAGCTGCTGATTCTCATCTTAATTTGTTGGACAGAAACTTACGGTCTATTAAATTTCTTATTCCTGATCTAGATATTAATCTTTGGCACCGTCGTTCAATTAGTTCATTATGCATGTTGCATAAGATTTTTAATAACTCTGACCATCCTTTACATTCAGATTTCCCTGGATAATTCTATCCTGTTCGTAATACTAGGCAGGCAGTTAATTCTAATAGCCAGGCCTTCTCCATCATGAGGCTCAATGCTACACAGTATTCTAGAAGTTTTATTCAAGCTGTTACCAAGTTGTGGAATGATCTTCCTAATCGGGTAGTTGAATCAGTAGAACTTCATAAGTTCAAAGTTGGAGTAAATGTTTTCATGTTAACCAGGCTGACACGAGTCTTTTTATAGTTTATATATGACATATCTGTTTTTGACGTTGTTAAAAATTTATGTAGGACATATCTGTTTTGACGTTTTTGCTGTTTTAGAATAATTTATTGTTAACTTGTTTTCATCATTTATTTATTTCCTTATTTCCTTTGCTCACTGGGCTATTTTTCCCTAGTGGAGCCCTTGGGCTTATAGCATCTTGCTTTTCCAACTAGGGTTGTAGCTTGGCTAGTAATAATATATATATATATATATATATATATATATATATATATATATATATATATATATATACTGTATCCGTGTGTGCTAGTGCGCGTATAGACAAATTGAAAGCTGGAAATTTAAGATGATATCTGAGAGAAATATTCTTTTGAAATTCCCCATTTCAACGAGCATGTTACAATGTTCATCAGAAAAACGGGAATAATGTTATGCAGAGGGAAACTGGAACAAGCGAATAACAATTGCACCCGAATGGTGGATCTGTTGAAGAACGCAGATTAGCTCATCAAGGAACATTAATGGGTCATCATGCATCAGTTACAAGCAATTGTCTCTACCAAGGAGACTCCAATACTCTATAAATTATTTCCAATCATGCCGTTCCTTACTTTTCCTATTATGTTGGGATAATAACAAAGTTCAAATTAGTGTTTCAATTACAGTGTACGTGACCCGTCAAAAACACACACAGATTCAATCCTTCCAACCTCATCCCCCTTTCATGACTACAGCTCGGCACTTTTAGCAATTTGTGTGAGATTGTGCTTTCCGAGTGTACCTCTCGGGGTAACCCCTTTAGTCACGGAATATATATATATATATATATATATATATATATATATATATATATATATATATATATATATATATATATATATATATATATATATACAAAACTGTCCTTTAAAACAGGAGAAAGAAAGAATTCATGTTATACAGAATTCTAGATTAATTTTTCGAATTTTTTTCATAGCCCCAAAACAATAATTCATTATAGATCTTTTGGCTTTTTATGAATTGCTAATTGTACTTATGCTTTATTCATCCTAACACCCAACCCACCTTCATATGAATTAAACCAAACATCCTATAATCATTCATTCAAATAATAAAATAAATAATTGTTATCTTCCCAAATCCTCCTATGCTGCAATAAATCGCTATTTACATTTATTAGCTGAAATAGCGATATTTTCGTCTTTCCTCCTTTGTGTCTGAAAAAAGAAAAGGCAAAATCTTCATGTATGCAAATAGCAAAACCGAATGAACTACTTTGCTAAATGGAGAACGAATAAACGTATTTGCATTTCCTACCCCCACAAATAATGAGGTTGGCTTAACGGAAACTGATACAGCTTATTCATTCTCCTATAACTTCCTCCTTATCGCTTGGCTTCGGTACAAGGATTGGATGCAAAGATTAATTGCAAGGATTAGTTATCTTTCGCTATGACACCGAGTCTAAATTCTTGGGTCTTTATCTCATACTTGAATGGAAGTGACTGCTCGGGTACGATGGTCTTAATTGCATTTCCATAAATACAGCTGTGAGATGCAGAGGGAGTACAGTAGTTTCTTGTGTGGTTCTCGGGAAGGCTATTTGCCGTTTCTTGTATTTTCAGGACACTGGTCATTATCCAAATAGTCGTTATCTGAGTGGTCGTTATCCGGATTTTCATTATCAAGGGTTATTATCTAACTTCGTCGTTATCCGAATGGCCATTATCCAAAGGGTTGTTATTGGAATGGTCATCATCCAAACAGTTATTATCCTAATGCTCGTTATCCAAAGGGCTGTTATTCAAATGGTCATTATCCCAACGGTTATTGTCCAAATGGGTGTTATCTGAAGGGTCGTTATTCAAATGGTCATTATCCAAACTGTTATTGTCCAAATAGTTGTTATCCAGAGGTCATTATTCAAATAGTCATTATCCAAGCAGTTATTTTCTGAATGTTCGTTATCCAAAGGGTTGTTGTTCAAATGGTCATCATCCAAACGGTTCTTGTCCAAATAATCATTATCCAAGGGGTCGTTATCCAAATGGTTATTGTCCAAATGGTTGTTATCAAATGAGTCGTTATTCAAAGAGTTGATATTCATAGGGTCGTTATTCAAATGGTTATTATCCAAACAGTTATCGTCCAAATGGTCATTATCCAAACGGTAATTGTCCAAATGGTCGTTATTGAAATGGTCGTTTTTCAAATGGTCATTATCCAAATGGTTATTGTAGAAATGGCCGTTATACAACAGGTCGTTATTCAAATGGTCATTATCCAAATGGTTATTGTCCAAATGGCCGTTATCCAAAGGGTCGTTATTCAAAGGGTTATTCAAATGATCGTTATCCAAATTCATGTTATTCGAATGAGAATGATCGTTATTCAAAAGGTCATCATCCAAATGGTCATTATCCAAATGGCCATTATCTAGATGGTTGTTATCCGAATGATCGTTATCCAACCGTGTGTTCGCCCAAAGGTCGTTATGGGAATGGTCGCTATCTGAACGGTTGTTATTCAAATGTTTGTTATCCAAACGGTTGTTATCGAAACAATAGTCATTCAATGACAACAGAATAAGCAGTTCAACAAGCAGGATGTCAAGACTTAGTGCAGGTCCTTATGTAATACAGTGCACAATTGCACCGGTCGATTTAATCTCTGTATCTCTATTCTTTATTTCATCACTTTTCTTTACAAAAAAAAAAAAAAAAAAAATGTTTCTGACAGAAATTCCATGCAGACGGATTTTTTTTTCATGTCAGTAATCTTTGACTATTATGGGTTTTGTATAGCTATGACTATAATCAATTCAGCCAATTCAACTCTTAATAAGCAATATCGTAGACCCCAACATTTATTTGCACGATTTCCATTACCAAGTCTCAGGTGGGTAATGATTTCATACATTGTTTCATGTATGTAAAGATCACTCCTTTCGATCTAATTGTTATAACAGCAATGAACACAGAAGGAACAATCTGTAATTATTGCTCCGTAAAAGATATTTCAAACCAGATACTGATAATTTCATGTAACAAAAAAAAAAAAAAAAAAAAATAACAGAAAACTTATCATGTGAATAGAAAAATGTAAAATATAAAATGTAAAAAAAAAGTATATAATGTAAATGACAAAAGACCAGTCAAAATATCATTGGTCTATTCTTCAAAAGAGAGAAAAAAAATTACTTACTACAGTTAGAGAAAAAACAAGAACAAAGAATCTGTCGATGCTCTTTTTGTACTTTTTTTTGTGTGTGTGGGGGGGGGGGCGAACACTGGAGGGGTGATATGGGGTGGGTGGGGGGGGGGCGAGTTCTAAAGGTACATATGGGTTTATATATCTATTGAACTCATTTGTTTTAAAAGCTATAGAA
>NC_090736.1:61462762-61465262 GCF_036898095.1 Palaemon carinicauda | reverse complement strand
TCTTGTCATCCCCTACGCAGGGGTGGCCCCAGGCTCAATCTATTTGGTTTCCGGTTAGTATTTATAGGATCAGGTGATTAGTGGCAGCCAACATGTCAAAGGATACCTCAATCATATTAATCTTTTATTTTTTCTATTAGATGTCACTCATAAAACCATAGACCGAACATTGATTGAATCCGCTCATGATGCGAACCAGTGCTGTAATGAATTTATCATTGCTCATTCACAACTTGTTTAAACGTTACATAAATCGCCTCTGATCGAGAGGATTTGGTCTGGATGGCGAGTGATTAAATGGTCAAATGTTATTCCAGTCAATGTTATTCTGAAAGCTTCCGTTGGTAAACTGCTGTCGATAGGAGAGGGAGGATTTTAGCCAATAAAATACTCTGAACTATGTGTCTATTTTCACAGGCTCTTGTTTCAATAGACTTTCTTGGATTCAAGTGTATGCGACCCGTCAAAATATGACGGCTAAATATTTACATAGATATGCACGTGACCGGAATATGTATATATATATATATATATATATATATATATATATATATATATATATATATATATATATATATATATATATATATATATATCTACATATAAATATATATATATATATATATATATATATATATATATATATATATATCTATATATATATATATATATATATATAATATATATATACACATATTATATATATATATATATATATATATATATATATATATATATATATATATATATATATATATATATATATATATATAATATATATATACACATATTATATATATATATATATATATATATATATATATATATATATATATATATATATATATGTATATATATACACACATATATATATACATATATATATATATATATATATATATATATATATATATATATATATATATATATATATATATATATACATATATATATAAGTATATATATATATATATATATATATATATATATATATATATATATATATATATATATATATATATATTTATATATATACATTTATATATAAGTATATATATATATTATATATACGTACATATGTATATATATATATATATATATATATATATATATATATATATATATATATATATATATATATATATATATATATATATATATACTTACGCACACACACACCTATATATATATATATATATATATATATATATATATATATATATATATATATATATATATATATATATATATATATTATTATTATTATTATTTGCTAAGCTACAACCCTAGCTGGAAAAGCAAAATGCTATAAGCCCAGGGGCCCCAACAGGGAAAATAGCCCAGTAAGGAAAGGAAAGAAGGAAAAATAAAATATTTTAAGAAGAGTAACATTAAAATAAATATTTCCTATATAAACTATGAAAACTTTAACAAAACAAGAGGAAGAGAAATTAAATAGAATAGTGTGCCTGATTGTACCCTCAAGCAAGAGAACTCTAACCCAAGACAGTGGAAGACCATGGTACAGAGGCTATGGCACTACCCAAGACTAGAGAACAATGGTTTGATTTTGGAGTGTCCTTCTCCTAGAAGAGCTGCTTACCATAGCTAAAGAGTCTCGTCTACCCTTACTAAGAGGAAAGTAGCCACAGAACAAATACAGTGCAGTAGTTAACCCCTTGAGCGAAGAAGAATTGTTTAGTAACCTCAGTGTTGTCAGGTGTGTGAGGACAGAGGAGAATCTGTTAAGAATAGGCCAGACTATTCGGCGTATGTGTAGGCAAAGAGAAAGAACCGTAACCAAAGAGAAGGATCCAACGTAGTACTGTCTGGCCAGTCAAAGGACCCCATAACTCTCTGGCGGTAGTATTTCAACGGGCGGCTCTATATATATATATATATATATATATATATATATATATATATATATATATATATATATATATATATATATATATACATACACATATATATACATATATATATATATATATATATATATATATATATATATATATATATATATATATATATATATATATATATATTGCCTGATAATTGTTTTTTATTGTATAAGATAGTTCGACTCATGACATACTTTTTTTTTGTAGAATCTCCCATGGAAAAATTTCTAAGATAGTGGATTAATCATTTCTAATGATATCATACCTGATCTATATTTGAAGCCTTTTAATATGGACCTGTCGGAGGTTCCATTCAGAATTAATATAATTTTGTCGTGCATTATAAAATCTATTTACAAGTTCTCTTCCCACTATCGATGAAGGATATTTTCTCCAAAAGATTATTAGAGAAGCAAATGAATTTACTTCCTATTCGAATCTTCTTCTTCTTCTTCTTCTTCTTCTTCTTCTTCTTCTTCTTCTTCTTCTTCTTCTTCTTCTTCTTCTTCTTCTTCTTCTTTTTTTTTGTTTTCTTCTTATCTTTTTTCTTCTTCTTCTTCTTCTTTTTTTTCTCTTTGCACCTTCTTCTTCCTACT
>NC_090736.1:61422762-61450262 GCF_036898095.1 Palaemon carinicauda | reverse complement strand
CTTGGCAAATATCTTTGTATTCCGTTTTCTTTCAGAAGTTCTCGGGAAATATTTTTGTATTAGTATGATTGTTTTGGGGAATTTTGTTATGATCTTTATCATTTAGTGCTTGTGCGTTTACGCAGTGGACGTCTGTATTCATATAGATATTTTGATAGGATTGTAAGGGGTCGTAGAGATAGGAAAAGAAATACCGTAAACATGATGCCCCCTGTGAGCCCAGCCCCTGGACCGAGTAACACCCTTCCGATTGTGACACTTGTAAATGCTCGATCAGCAATCCTTCCTTTTCAGGATCAGGTAAATGGGTTCTTGCCTCAGAATGTGGAGTCATGGATTTCATCCGTCGATGCCCATTTAAATGGCAAACAAATCGTAGACCCTTTTGTACAATTACAAGAAGCTAAAAGTTTTATAGATTTTTCTAAAGGAGATGCGAGTGCGTATTTAAGAGGTGTTTCATTTCAAGAAGCAGTTACCTGGGATGATTTCAAAGTTAGGCTACACGCGGTCTATGGGGGTGAAGAAGCCTTGGATGTAGTATTAACGTTAAGAAATACACTTAATCAAGCCACTATGAATCGGCTTAATGTTATTGAGAGAGCAGCTCTCATAGCTGATAGGCTTAATGAATATCAAGATATTTTAGTTAATTCCACTTGGGTTACTAGAGATAACATCTCCGTGAAAGATTTTTTTACGATTAATGTATTTAACTTGCATGACACTTATGTTGCCTGAAGCTTTAGTGCGGTGTTTTGATAAAAAGTTAACTCCTCCAAGTACGTAATTGGATGTATATAAATAGATAAAGAAACACATGTCTAAGTGTCTTGACCTTGATCCCGTGTTAACTCAAGCTTTTGCAAAAAATGAAACAAAGCCACAACAAGTATATGTAGTTATTGGTTAACCCTGGATAGGTACGCTCCTCGGACACCCCTTTAAGGGTATACTCGGACGCGAACGACCCCGACGCCAAAAAAAATTCTTGAAAAATCAGTTTTTGCAGTAACCTCCTTTTTTCTTTTGCCAAAAAAACTTCAATGAATGCTTAAAACAACTGTAAAGATAAATACTACTCATCTGCAGAAAAACTATTTATTATAAATATTTTAAAAAATTAAGTAGAAAAAATAAGACCTGACATAAAAATTCATAAAAAAAAAGTTTATACATATATACACAAATCCTTTTAGGAATTGATTCTTGAATGTTTAGGACACATCTTGATGTATTTTGGATGAAGTCAGACCCATGGAGGTGAAGATCTGAAATGAGAAAAAAAGGGTAACTTTTTTTTGCCAAAAAAATTTGTCCAAATTTCATGAATTTTTTTGGGTACCCAAATGAAATAGGAAGTGGCTAATTTTTTTAGGGAATAAACATATGTTATCCTAAAATAGAAATATGTAAAAAAATCTTCATTATTTTGTAAATTACATTTATATCAGGGGCCATATCTAAAGGTAATTTTTTGAGTACTTAGAAATTTCGTAAAAAAATACATATATTTAATATATAATATGATATTTATGCAGGTACAAATATACCAAAATATCACAAATTCTATAGGGAACAAGAATATATATAGATAGGGCAGCTTACGCTTCGGATATGTCAACAAAATGGCCGCCAACCACACTGACTCAGACTCCCTAATCTGCCACTTGAAATGTAGGAAGGGTATGTCAATTTCAAGGTGTTATTTACTAATCTAATTATTATTGGATATGCATAAAAATTGTATGGTGGGTTGCTGGATAATTGACGATTATTTTACGACTATAAAATTAAAATTCTGACCCAAAAAAAAATTTTTGAAGGGAAATAAAATGGAAAAAAAAAATGTAAAACAATATAATATTTTAGCTAAAAAAATTTGATGATATTCAATCAAAAAAAAAGTAAACAAAATTTTCCGACATATAAACATCTAGAGGAATCATTACTCTGTGATAGTTCCGTAGTACGTAGTAATTTTGAAAGAATTGGGAAAAAACGAAAAAATGGCAATCACCGGAAAATCGAACACATACCTATATATACGCCATATCTGGCTTAAAAAAAAGATAGGCATGGGTAGCCAGATCATCTAGAAACACTTTCCAACACTATAAAAATATAAGTTTTGCGACACTACTTGCCAATTCCTTACGGTAACATGACTAAGCAAAAAAATGCAAAACAAATAAAAAGGGGCGCTCGCGGAAAAATGGCTAACATTCTAATATACGGCATTTCAGAAAAAAAAATTCAGCCACGTGCTAGGCAAACCATCAAGGCACATTTTCCGACAAATAAACATCTAAATGAATAATTACTCTGTGATAGTTCCTTAGTACGTAGTAATTTTGAAAGAAATGGGAAAAAACGAAAAAATGGCAATCACAGGAAAATCGAACACATACCTATATATACGCCATATCTGGCTAAAAAAAGAAGATAGGCATGGGTAGCCAGATCATCTAGAAACACTTTCCAACACTATAAAATTATAAGTTTCGCGACACTACTTGCCAATTCCTTACGGTAACATGACTAAGCAAAAAAATGCAAAACAAATAAAAAGGGGCACTCGTGGAAAAATGGCCATTCTAATATACGGCATTTCAGAAAAAAAAAATTCAGCCACGTGCTAGGCAAACCATCAAGGCACATTTTCCGACAAATAAACATATGAATGAAATATTACTCTGTGATAGTTCCTTAGTACGTAGTAATTTTGAAAGAAATGGGAAAAAACGAAAAAATGGCAATCACAGGAAAATCGAACACATACTTATATATACGCCATATCTGGCTAAAAAAAAATAGGCATGGGTAGCCAGATCATCTAGAAACACTTTCCAACACTATAAAAATATAAGTTTTGCGACACTACTTGCCAATTCCTTACGGTAACATGACTAAGCAAAAAAATGCAAAACAAACAAAAAGGGGCACTCGCGGAAAAATGCCCAACATTCTAATATACGGCATCTCAGATAAAAAAAAAAGACATGCACGTGTTAGCCCAACCATCAAGGCACACTTTCTAACACATAAACATGAAAAAAAATCAATAATATACGGCAATTCCTTACTACGTAGTAAATTTTTACAAATATTGAAAAAAAAACAGAAATTGGCAACCGCAGTTAAATACCCAATATACCAATAACTACGTCGTATCTGACAAAAACAAAATCACGCATGGGTAGCCAGATCATCTAGACACACTTTCCAACACTAAAAAAGCAAAAGTTTTACGACACTATTTCGCAATATCTTACGGAAAAATGACGTGGCAAAAAAATGAAAAAAAATGAAAAAGGGACACTTGCGGTAAAATGCCCAACATTCTAATATACGGCATCTCAGATAAAAATAAAGACATGCACGTGTTAGCCCAACCATCAAGGCACACTTTCTAACACATAAACATGAAAAAAAAAATGAATAATATACAGCAATTCCTTACTACGTAGTAATTTTTACAAATATTGAAAAAAAAAACAGAAATTGGTAACCGCAGTTAAATACCCAATATACCAATAACTACGTCGTATCTGACAAAAACAAAGTCATGCATGGGTAGCCAGATCATCTAGACACACTTTCAAACACTAAACAAGCAAAAGTTTTACTACCCTATTTGGCAATATCTTACGGAAAAATGACTTGGCAAAAAAATGAAAAAAAATGAAAAAGGGGCACTCGCGGTAAAATGGTCCTCGTGGTGATGAACGACATTTTAACTAAAAAAAAAATCATGCACATGGTACCCAAACAATCCACCAAGACTTTCCACAGCTGATAACCTATACAAGTTGCACCATTCTACGACAATTTCATAATACGTAATAACTTTGATAATTATGCAAACTACCTTAGAAGGGTAAACTCGGTCGCGCTCGACCCCGACGCGTCTCAGAAATCGGGGAAGGAGTACAGCTACAGCAATGCACATCTGGACACTACTAGAGCGTGTAGGGGAGACACCTCCTGCAGGTCGATCACCCACAAATTCAGTCACGGGGGTGAGTCACGTGAGAAAAACCTGTTTTTTTTTTGACACTCGGGGTCGCAAACGACCCATCGTACCTATCCAGGGTTAAGTTGCGGGAATGACGTGTTATAATTGCAAACGTCAAGGTCACTTGATTGCGGACTGCAGAACGAAATTCTGTTCGATACATAATAGTTCGACTCATTCATATAGTCAGTGCTACTCGCGTAAGACACAACAGAATCCTAGAAATACACAGTCAATTCCACAGTCAGTTCCATATGGAAATAAAAAGAAAAATCCTCATTTTAATAAGAAGAAACAGACAAACGCCAATGTAGTTCAGAATCCCAAACAAACAAACAGTTCTTCGAATAACGCTGAGCCTGGGTCGTCAAACCAGACCTCGCAAGGTCAGACTAATTTTCAGAATGTGCAGAGCAAAGCAAATACCACATAATTAACTCCAGTGGGGAAGAGAGTGATGTTGGGTCAAGGTCATTCATGTCAACATCAGTAGTATTGAATAATCAATTTGATGTTTTATCAGATCATTGTGAGGCAATAGATTTTCCTATGAAACACACGGCCGAATTAAGTAAATCAGTGCATGCTTCCGTAGATTTGCAACGACTTCATACTATAATAAGCCAAAATGAGTTACGACCAACATTATATGCTGTAAATTTAGAACACAGATCATTTACATTATTTTTTTACTCTGGTAGTCCACGTAATATCATGGATTTGAGGACACATCATTTGTTGTTTTCGAACTTTCCAATAGAAAAATCCGGAGTGAGACTCTCTGGTATAGGAAATAATGAATTAAATGTGATAGGCGTAACTCATGTTCAGTTCAAGGTTGGTAAGCGCACGTTTGCCGATACATTTGTTGTTGTACAAAACATTGATATGTATCCAGCTGTAACTATAGGATACCCATCTATGGGCAATCAAAACATTATCTTAGCCCCTGCCAAGCACGGCGTGTATATCAAAGGAAAATTCTATAATTCTTCTAATACCCTACAATCAGTTTTGGATAAAAAGGAGACGACAAATGTAACCGTAACGTACGTTGAAAAACCAATAACTTATCTCACTGATAAGGAAATAATATACGCGACCCAGTAGAATTCTCGTTCCGTTCACCCGTAATATCATCTTGCACGCAATCTATCGAGCCACACGTACCTTCGAATTTAATAGTGCAAGTAAAGAAAACATTACCGGGATCTGAAATATCAATCCTTTCCGACACTTTGAAAACTAACGGATTGTCTGTCACACAAGCTATTTATACAGTAGGCTCACATCAACACTGTAATATTGAAGTCTCTGCTCATTTACATACCACCTTAGTAATTCACTAAAATCAACATATCTTAGATGTAGAAGTTTATAAACATCGTATTCTTACCGTTGCTGAAATCAATCACGCTCAATCAGTTGCGGAGGAATCCCTTTTGCAATCTATTAAAAATAAAATCAATAAAGACATTCAAGACGAAGAAATTCAGCAGAAAATTTTGGGACTTTTAACTGAATATCATGATGTTTTTTCCACTACGGATGGATCCTTAGGAAAAACAGATGTGATCGAGCATCAAATAAGGTTAAAGGACAAGCAGAAAATTATCTATGTACCCTCGTACAGACTCCCTATGAAATTCCAGAATGAAATAAATGATGAAGTAGGTAAAATGCTAGAAGAAGAAGTCATTAGGAAATCGAACAGCCCTCATAATTTTCCATTAATAGATGTACCGAAATAAAATCGAAGATGGCGTATCTGCGTAGACTTCCGTCGTCTAAACGAGGAGACGATCCCTGATCGATTCCCAGTGCCATGTACTGACGATATTTTGTCTTTGTTAGGTCAGAATAAATATTTTACCAGTTTAGACTTACTTAAAAGCTTACACCAGATATCATTAGAAGATAGCATCCCATACACAGCCTTCAGCACAGCCATGGGACATTATGAATTTTTACGGATGCCTTTTGGTTTACGTTGTGCTCCCATAACATTTACAAGAATGATTAATGTAGTGTTTGGAGACTTGCTAGGGGATATATTGCATGCCTATATGGACGACCTTGTAATCTTTTCCAACACCTTAGAAGAACATCTATGTAAATTAGAACTATGTAAATTAGAATTAGAACTAGAACTAGTACTAGTACTGTCAGCCTAGGGGCTTATCCCATGCCCAATCAACCCTTTGAAAGAATACATTTAGATTTGTTAACAGGATTTTACGAGTCAGACAGAGGAAATAAGTACCTCTTAGTAATTGTAGATGCTTTAACTCGATATACAGAACTAATAGCGCTTAAAACTAAAACTGCGATTGAATGCGCTATGAAGTTTTACGTGTGTTACATTTGTAAACATGGAATTCCACACATGATAATCTCAGACTCGGGTGGAGAATTTAATAATCACTTTCTTACCTCATTGTGTGAATTCCTTAGCATAAAGAAAATAAATACCATGATATATCACCCAGAGTCGAATGGGCTAGTGGAAAGAGCAAATAGGAAGGTTTTAAATATATTAAGAGTAACACTAGGGGGATCAGACCCCAACTGGGATATTGCAATACCTGCGGTACTGAGTACTCTGAATCATTCATATCATATATCAATTAAAATGTCACCGCACGAAGCAATGTATGGTACCCCAGTTAGAACGCCTTTCCATGTATTAACGCCTACAACTAATCTATCAAATCCTTTAAAAGAATGTATAAATGCAAGCAAATGTTGTTTTGATATCCTTTGAAAGAATTTAGAAGAATCACAAATCATAATGAAAAGGAATCATGATAAAATAGCGAAGCCAACTAAAACATACCGTGGGTGATAATGTATACATACAGGTAAATGTACGTAAAGGACTCAATTATAAACTAACACCTAAGTTTGAAGGCCCATTTAACATTTTGGAAACATTAACGGCCAATAGCTTTAGAGTTAAAAACGTATCCCAACCCACTGATGAGAGAATCGTACCATTGGCTCACATAAGAAATTAAAATAAGAGGGAAAGAAGTGAGGGAAAGATTTTTATTTTTTTTTACATTGTATGTTAAAAGTTTTTCTTCTTAATACAGGAGTAATTACATATATTTTTCTCGTTACAGGTTTCCAAGATGAATTTTTTGTTGTTGGGAGTGATATTGTTCGCTCAGACATTTTTCTTGTGTGGGATGAGTTCTAAAACTAAAAGTATAGATTTTAAATATGGCACTATAGTTGAAAGACAAGAAGACGTTTTTATTACATCAAGTAACGTAGTTGTTGAAGTGCGAATGCAAGCAATTTTTCTCCCAGAGAATGACGTCACTAGCTTAAAAAGCGCCATTTCAAGGTTTGCTGTCTCATTAAATGAATTGCATAGAAGACATTTTCCTTTTAATACAGAGAGTTCGCTTGCATCAACACTAAAAGTTGCAGAGATGCTATCTGAAGACTTGCAAAATAAGACTTACGAGACGGAATCTTTGGCTTGTGACCTTTTGATGTGGACTGTAGGACACGAAAATCTTGAGAAACGTAACCCGATTATTTTTGCTGCACTAAACATCTTTGGGTCTATTGCAAGTTTAGGTTTAGGAATTTCCAATCGTCTTAAGATTAGTAATCAAAATAAGAAAATTGAGTTCTTGACTCATGAGGATGAATTGATTATGTCAGAACTAAGGAATCAGTTAGCTTCAATCAATCAAATTATGATTTTAGTAAATGAACATTCAAGTAATATCAATCAGATTATGGAAGTACAGGATTTGTTGGCAACGTTAACGTATTATGATTCAAAAATAGATCACAAACAAAACAGAATTGCACATTTCATTGAGAAATCAAAAGATTATGTGGAGGCTATCACATTAGCGACTAAAAGTGTACTGTCACCCCATTTGTTGCCAATAAAATACTTAAAGTTAATTGTGGAGAACGGACGGGAGAAAGTAGGTTATATTCCTTTGTTAGACGCACGTAGGTTAGAATTTTATTACAGCCTAATTACAGTAAGCGTTGAAAATAACAGGATTATGATTACAATTCCCTTTGATTCTTCCGATGCCTGGCAATCTTACAGGATATCACCATTTCCGACTTTCATGACGAATCACTCAAATCCAGTAATATCCAGTTTGACAGGACACGTATTGATTTCCCCAGACAAGGAAACATATACGGTCATTAAAGACTTAAATCAATTAACTCACTGTTCAGACGAAATGGATAGGAAAATATGTACAGCTGACTCATTTGAATTCCATAAAAACTTAATAGATTCATGCGAGTTAGGTATAGTGCTAGACGGTGCTCTCTCCCATACAAATGAAAATTGTCTGGATAAGCTTTATCCATTTGACAATAATGAGTTCAATTGCAGACTGAACAACGGCTCGTGAATACGATACGACAAGGCCGGCTTCAATGTATCATGCCCGGACGGATCCACGTCCTATTCCCAAATCTTCGTTGCAGCAGATGGTTGTATCAGGACATCCCCTAATTCCATGGTGCGAGGAATCAAGACTATCATCAGAGAACGAGCCTACTTCGCGAACTTCACAGGGTCAACAACAATTCCATCTTTACCTCTCACATACAACAAACAGGTAGCCAAGCGGTTGATGAAATTGACCGAGATGGACCACCCGTCACCGACTTATGAAGAACATCTCTTCTACATACTACTAGCAGGATTAAGTGTGACGGTGATGATATTTATCGCTGTTAACATCTTTGTTTGGCATAGGTTAAGGTACAATAGTTTGCAGCTCAAACAGAATGTTTTGCCATGTTCAGACAAAAACTCCTTATTTAATTCAATTTAAAGCCGTTTGAAAGTGGCCCCTTCATTCGCTCAAAGGAGTAAAAATGTCTTGGAAAAGTGTTGTGTACGAAAAGCAGTTAGTACGCTAGTAATATGTAATTGAAGAGACTATAGAACATTTGCATTTTTAAAAAACATTTTAAAAACATTTGAAAATAAATCCTTTTTTTCGGCATCTAATAAAATATATAAGCCGGAATGTTAAAAAATAGAATCTATGGGCATCTAATAAAATATATAAGCCCTATATATATATATATATATATATATATATATATATATATATATATATATATATATATATATATATATATATATATATATATATATATATATATGTGTGTGTGTGTGTACGAAACCGTGGTACGTGTACGTACCAGGAATTCGTGTTTGTGCACTAAAATTGTACCTTTACTAAGGTAACAAATATTTTTATCAATTACCGTATTATAATAATCTATATTTCTGACAAAGGTAACAATTATTCTTTAATAAAGTTACCGTATCATATGTATATCAGTATTTTTTTTTGGTACCATATAATCGTTTGCTAGCAATGTACCATATTTTTTCTTTGCTTTGGTAATATCTGTTGATATGAATTATTGTTATTATTTTTTTTAATGTGCCTATTTGAACATTCATCCTTATTTGCTTATGACTAAAGTTAAACAAAAACATAATATATATCCAGTCACACTCCTAGTAAGCATATTTTGACGTGTTAAATTAAAAAAAAAAAAAATTGAGATAGCTGGCCGAGCTTATGTAATAATTATATATTACATGTTTAAAACACATGACCTAATAGGTCATTGTGGAAGTAGAAGCTAGTGTGAGAAGTGCTGTAGTTAGATCATAGCAGGATGTGAATACCACATCTCAGCAATGTAACATTTTTATGAAGAATAAACACAAATACGAATCGTGAGAAAGAGTTGTGTCGCCACCGGATGCAGGTGTCTTCCTATATCAATGTTTAGTTTACATTATGTGTTTAAATGCTGAGATAACTGACTATATGATATCTGTGATATCGATATTTTAGCCAGTTCTTACTAAGATGTCATACGGAATGGTCATCCGACCAAACCAGCTATACTCCTGTGATGGAGATGTTAACACTGTTGTTCTTAAAGAATAAACCATTTTAAAGTTAAGTTACTTGACTTTACTTGAAGATGTAACATACCAACTATCATACTTAATGTGTGTTAACAACAGTAGCACACTAATATATATATATATATATATATATATATATATATATATATATATATATATATATATATATACACACACTTACATATAGATGTATATATATATATATATATATATATATATATATATATATATATATATATATATATATATATATATATATATATATATATATATATATATATATGTGTGTGTGTGTGTATACATATGAATATATATATATATATATATATATATATATATATATATATATATATATATATATATATATATATATATATATATATATGTATGTATACATATATATATATATATATATATATATATATATATATATATATATATATATATATATATATATATATATATATATATATATATATATATACTTACTGTATATATCGTATTAGTTCATAAATATACTAATTTGTAGACACGCACGAGAAAACACACACACACACACACACACACATATATATATATATATATATATATATATATATATATATATATATATATATATATATATATATATATATATATATATATATATATATATATATATATAAAAGATTACCGGTTAGCAGAGTCCCGGGGCGGGCCGGAATCACAATCAATAATTTCAAATCGTCTAGTGAGGCGTAGGTCGTGACCTTGTCTGTAACGTCTTTTTGCAACACTGGCCTGGATGTGACAGGTGAGAGATCATGATTTTACATGACTTGGTGCATCCCATAGGCACTGATGTAGTGGAATTGGTATAATTTGAAAAGTTCAAACGTGCAGCGAATGATTTAAAGTTGAACAAGCTGACACTAGTCTCTATTTATAGATTACATTTGAAAGATCTATTCTAATGTCACAATTGTTCTTTAAATATTTCACTTTAATGGTTCATTACTTCTCTCGTAGTTTATTTATTGCCTTTTTTCTTTTCCTCACTGTATTCTTTTTCCTGTTGGAGCCCTTGGTCATGTAGTATCCTGGTTTTTTTTTTTTTTATTTTATTTTTTTTTTAGCTAAGCTACAAACCTTTGTAACTTAACTATAAAAAACGTGCTTGAATATGAAGCTATCTCTGTAAGTTTCGACTGGCATAGGAACGGAAATGTTTTTGAGGGTGTGATTTTTAAAATAACCATTTGTCCTATATTTTGTATTATGAAAAATTAATTCTTTGAGATAGGCGCCCAAGTCAATAGCTACGTCGGGGTCTTGGTTGACGTATAATGTATTCAAAATTATTCTCGTGTCACACTCAGCCATTAATTCTCTCATCTTGAGTAGAAAATAGGGCAAGACATAAATCTGACGATGAATCCCTCCTGTGTCTTGAAGGAGGTTTCAAGGACTATTCTAAAGCCTGTCTGACACTTGCGCGTATTTTGGCCACACACTGGCACGCATTGATGCGTGCCAGTGCGTGCTACTTTGTGGCACGCACTGGTGTTTTTCCCGCACTGTTCACGACCAGTTCACTCCAGTTCACGCGACGCTCACGCGATGGCACAAATTGGCACGTGTAGTTCACGAGAAGTTCACGACACGTTCACGCGAGTTCGCTCATCATTGGGCATCGTTCACGCATCGTTCACGCCAGTTCACGCCAGTTCACGAATTGGCCACTCCATATAAAAACGGGGCTTCTCCAACCCGAGGACATTCTTAGATTGGCTTCAGACGAGACAACATGCTTACTGTCAGAAACACCATTGCATTGAGGAGAAAATACCTATACTTGGCAGATGCTGTAGCATTTGTTGGAGTGCATCAGAAAAGGCTGGCAAAGGAAAAAGAGAAACAAAAGCGAACCCTACCTCGAAGAAAGATACAAAGGAAAGTGTGGGTCAGGGAATGGTTAACCAGAAGGCACTCGTTTGGACACTATGACAGTCTATTGACTGAACTCAACAAGGAAGATCCAAAGGGCTACAAAAATTACCTCAGAATCACACCTGACCTGTTTCAAGAGATGGTTGAGAAGTTAACCCCGCACCTCCTGAAGCAGTCCACCTTCATGAGGGAACCGCTTCAAGTTGGACTCAAGCTTGCTGTCACTCTCCGCTTTTTAGCCACTGGAAATTCCTTTCAAAATCTACAGTACAGCTTCAGGGTTGAAGCAAGTACCATCAGCAAGTTAATAGCAGAGGTGTGTAAAGCCATCATCGCTGCCTACAAGGACGAAGTGCTGCGTTGCCCCAAAACTGTAGAGGCCTGGAAGGAAGTTGCTGCCAGATTCAGCTCCAGATGGAATTACCACAACTGTCTGGGGGCTGTGGACGGAAAGCACATTGCCATAAATAAGCCACCCAATGCTGGCTCTTACTACTACAACTATAAGGGCTTCCATAGCATTGTACTGATGGCAGTCGCAGATGCTTCCTACAGGTTCCTCTATGTGGATGTTGGGGCAGAGGGTGGTGCGTCGGATGGAGGAACATGGAGCAACTGTTCTCTGCATGGTGCTGTAGAAGACAACAGAGCTGGAGTGCCTCAACCAGAACCACTCCCTAATGATGACCACCCAGCGCCCTATCACTTCGTTGGGGATGACGCCTTTGCTCTACGAACCTGGATGATGAAACCATTCTCCCATCGGTCACAAGTCCTACGAGAACGCATATATAGCTACAGGTTGTCTCGTGCCCGACGTGTCGTTGAGAATGCCTTGGGAATTTTAAGTCAAAGGTTCCGTTGCTTCTTGACGACGATGCAGCAGAAGCCCAGCACCATCAACCTGATCACCATGTGTGCCTGTGTCCTGCACAACCTCGTCCTCATCAAATACCCAGGTGCTTTGTCAGAAGTGGACTACGAAGATCCGGACACACATGCTCTGATCCCTGGTGCATGGAGGAATGAGCAAAACCTGCAGGGGCTGATGACTCTACCCGGCCATCATATCCAGAAGGATGCAAAGGATCAGCGAGACTACCTTTCACTTTACTACATGTCCCCTGCTGGTGCTGTCCCTTGGCAAGAAAAAATTGTAGTACCTCCATGAGCTTTATAGTTGTTCCATTTTGTAAATAAAAGAAACATATATTTTTCGTTTGTATTTTTTGTGGCCCTTTATTTTAGTTTCAATAAGAAAGCATTTGATTTACATATGAATAGCAGACATAAAACATGTACAACTATTAATAAAGCATTTTAGTTTTACATTCAAACAGCAAACTTAAAAATTTCTTGGGTTTATTTTTCATTTCATTTTTATTTAAAACAAAAAATGTGCATCTTGATTGGCAATAGATGAAAATAAGTGTGCGCATGAAATAAGACATCATTTCATTTTTACATGAAAACAGCAAACTTAAAAATTTCTAGGGTTTATTTTTCATTTCATTTTTATTTAAAACAAAAAATGTGCATCTTGATTGGTAATAGATGAAAATAAGTGTGTGCATGAAATAAGACATCATTTCATTTTTACATGAAAACAGCAAACATAAAAAAAATTGCCTATAGCGACAATACGTCGACAAAAGCAGGATCATTACCTCGATCGTGTCGAAATCCCCGAGCTAACAATATAAGCATTTTATGCGGAGCTAGATAGCTAAATTATTAAAGCAAAACAAACTAGGAACGTCGCTCTAGCAAACTAAATGACCCATAAGAGCGAGCGATAGCATCCTGGATGCCTCCGGTAGGCAACAGCTCTTGTTTACGTTAATATCACTTTTGGTTTCATTCAAAATGACAAGAGCTTACATTTATACATAGTAAAGATAATACTCAACTTTCGAATTTTTTTTCACATTAAGACAGCAAATATAAAAACATATTAGGTTTATTTTTCTTTCATTTTCATTAATTTTTTCGTTTCCTTTTTGTTTCTCTCTTCTTTCTAAAGATAAAAATAGTTTGAAATAAGATATCATTTTTTTTTCACATTAAGACAGCAAATATAAATTTTTTGGGGGGTTTATTTTTATTCCCTTTTATTATTTTTTACTTTATTGTTTCTTTCTTTGTATTTTAAGGAAATAGACGAAAAGTGTTTGGAAATATATAAATATTTTATTTACATTAAAACAACATATATATGCAAGTATCACACTTCAATTATGTACAAATATTTAACACTATTTAAATTTCCTTGTCCTTGACTGGTGGGGTATCAAGCTCCTTGGACGAGTAGAGGGGTGAGGGTGTCATGGCTTCATCAAGGTTGCTGTCGATGGTCCCCGGGGTCAGGACAGGGAAGGTCAATGGACTTTTGAATGACGCCAACAGCGACGTTAATGAAGGTGGTGGTGAAGAAGCCTGGACAAGGGTGGGTGACGACACTGGCACTGATGGCGAGGTCACCTGGACAGGGGTGGATGACAGTGGAGTTGGCATCCCTGGGTGCCACTCCGTGGTACGGGGCAAGGAAGAAGGGCTTGACTGTGGCACCCAGTTATGACTGGCTTGACGATGCTGCTGCTGCTGCTGCTCTGGCTGTGCCTGCGACGGTCCTGGTTGAGGGGACTGCCAAGGTTGCTGCTGGTGAGGGGGTTGCCAAGGTGACTGCTGGTGAGGGGGTTGCCAAGGGTACTGCTGGTGAGGGGGTTGCCAAGGTGACTGCTGGTGAGGGAGTTGCCGAGGTGACTGCTGCTGAGGGGGCTGCCAAGTTGACTGCTGCTGAGGGGGCTGCCAAGGTAACTGTTGCTGAAGGGGTTGCTGATGCACAGGGGGCTTTAAAGGTTGCTGTTGCTGTGGGCCTGCCCAGGTCACTGAGGGTTGTTGCTGTGCCTGCTGGAAGACCTGATTCTCGTCTCTGTAACGTTGTGTGAGATTGAGGCACTCTATTTGGAATTCGTGCCATCGGTGTACTGGGATGGCACGCATGTAGCCTTCCAGCAGGCACGCAAAATCGTGCACAATCTTGTGCTGGCCCATAAACGTTGGGGTCGACAATTCAGCTTTCGACACAAGCTGAAACATAAAAAATATTATAAAAATATATATATTATATATATGTATATAATATATAACAAACATTGTAACAATTTAGTACAGCATTTTAATGCAACAGATAGCATATGTCAAAAAAAATTAATACTCACATTCCTCAATATATTGCTGAAATCCTTCTCCGACACATAGGTGTCGCTGTGAGAGGTGTTAAGTGTTCGGCAGGACCCCTTCCCCTTGTCCTTCCTGGTGGTGGTAGATGCCTGGCTGCGAGACCCCGTCGACCTTACGTCATCGTCGACATCGCTGGCTGTCGTGGCACCTCCTTCGGAGCCACCAAACTCCTCACTGGTGACTGTCTCTCCCCGGACGATGTGCTGTATGAGGAACGACCAAGTGTCCATGAGGAAGTCATCACGGCCACTCCTTTGGGCCTGGCCAGCTCCACTCTTCTCCTCCTTCTTCATAATTTTGCCAACCCTCGTCCTCAAGTTTTCGTAGCGTTTTTTGCACTGGGCAGCAGTGGCAGGAGGTTCCAGCTGGCTTCCTATATATGCCCACCTGCTGTCCTTCAACACCTTGTTTATCCACTCCTTGTGTTTCTTGTCAAAGAGCATGGGGTTCTCCTTGACAAGGTCGGCCAACGTAGTCTCCGTCTCTTCCGTCCACTGGTAGTCAGGGATGTCCTTCTTAGACACCCGAACCCGCTTCTTCTTTAAATCGTCATCACTAGATACCTGGGCCTGGCTTGTATCCTACTGTGTCTCCGGGATGACCATATCGAGACTTGAAAATGATGAATGAGGAGAATCTCGATCTGCAGTCTCCTCTATCACGTCCATTTTCCTCCCCCTTCCCTTCGGCTGCTTCAGTTTAGGCATGTTTTCTCCTCGCTGGCGAACTCTGGAATGGCTAGGAGTGTCCTCGGACCTCAATTTATATACCCCCTAATCCCCTTAATCACACGAGAGCTCCACCCCCTGATAATCCCACGAGAGCTCCACTGGCGGAGTAGGAGGGCACTAGTGTGAGTAGGCGGGCACTAGCGTGAACCGGCGGGAACTGGCGTGAACTGGAGTGAACGATGTGGGTACTGGCGTGAACTGGAGTGAACGATGTGGGTACTGGCGTGAACTGGAATGAACGATGCGGGAACTGGAGTGAACGATGCTCGAACTGGCGTGAACAGTGCGAGACAATGCGGGAGTACAATGCGTGACAATGTCAGTGGGAAGGCTGCGATGAGCGAACATATCGTGAACTGGAGTGAACAGTGCGGGAACTGGAGTGAACGATGCATGAACTGGCGTGCACGATGCGTGGAATGGGAAGCATGGCAAGTATTGGTACGCTCTGGCACACCAGTTCCCGCACTGTTCACTCCAGTTCACTCCAGTTGGCGCATCGTTCACGACTATTTAATGGCCATTTAGTGCGTGCCAATGCGTGCCACAAACTTTAAACATTTCAAAGTTCCGGGCACGTATGGCACGCATTGGTACGCTCTGGCACGCGAGTTCCCGCACTGTTCACAACATTTTCACGGCTCGTTCACGCGAGTTCGCGCATTAATGCATGCCAGTGCGTGCCACGAATGCGTGCAAGTGTCAGGTACCCTTAACCTGTCCTTCACCCCAGAGAGTGAGAAGTACTAGTAGCGACATCCGGCACCCGTAATTTTCTCCGGAAATGCTGACGCAGAAATATAGCCCTACGTATAAGTGTAGGCCGTTGGTATCACTATATACTGTAAGTGTTAGTGTATTATTATTATTATTATTATTATTATTATTATTAGCTAAGCTATAACCCTAGTTGGAAAAGCAGGATACTATAAGCCCAAGGACTCCAACAGGGAAAAAAAATAGCCCAGCGAGGAAAGGAAATAGATAAACTACAAGAGACGTAATTAACTATTAAAATAAGATAATTTAAAAACAGTAACATGAAAATAAATATTTCAAATATAAACTATAAAAAGAGACTTGTGTCGGTCTGTTCAACATGAAAACATTCGCTACAAGTTATAACTTATGTATTTCCGCCGATTCAACTGCCTGATTATTAAGAAGTTGATTCCTTGTCCGTAGCTGGAATAAAACTTCTAGAATACAGGGCGCTACCTACTGTACAGGGAACCCATTCTCTGCTAACAACTTGTCGAGAGTTGCTTTTCCCACACCGTGGTGAAGAGGTGACGAGACCTTTTTCTAAATGTTAACCTAAGATCGTGTCCGAGCTAATGTCAATGTTACTTTGAGTCTGGCATTAAAGAAGAGTACATGAGCTCTAATATGTAAAAATAAGTCTATTAAATAGCCAACATCCAGTAAATTTTATGAAATCCGTATCCTTTCAACAAATAGCCAAACATTAGGCTGAGCTGTGGTTAGCTAGCCAGGTTGCAAAGAACACACCCCCCCCCCCACCACCCCATGTAAACTACCCAAACCATTTCAACCTCTCAACGTTATCAGCAGACCGGCACCTAATCCTCATTCCCACCCTCAAAATCCTAACGAACTTGAATCCAATTCTCCACTATCACAATAACACTCTTACAGGCTCCAAACGCAAGAGTCCGTGTTTTACATAAGGTAAAGCAATCGAACAAGCAAACAAGCAAAGGAGAACAGAAACAGATTTGAAGTAGTGATCAGTAACGGTATTCATAATTACCTAGAATAATTATAGAGTGCTTAATACACACACACACACACACACACACACACACACACACACACACATATATATATATATATATATATATATATATATATATATATATATATATATATATATATATATATATATATATATATATATATATATAAAATGATGTGGTGTATGAAAATTAAATATTCGTTACGTAAGTAGTAAAACTAAATTTAACAAAATAGCTCATTTATAGAAAGTTTACTCTAGTACCAGAAAAGCTCTTGAAACAGTTTCAAAGTCGATTCTTTCTACACAAAACAAGAGCTCACACTCAATCTTTATAACTATAACTGCTTCATTGTGTCATTGTATTCATAAGGAACTAACATATTTCCATAATAATAATAATAATAATAATAATAATAATAATAATAATAATAATAATAATAATAATAATAATAATAATAATAATGTGTTCTAGTGCCATTGCCACTACATGTAAGAAAAGAAGCACCAGATAGGGCGTAAAAAAGTAGTTTTGTATCAAACTTCCCTAGGCAAACTTCTAGGTAGTTTTGCATGGAAATATCTTAATTTTATTTTCTTATACTTGTTTGAACGTAATTTCCATAATGAGATTTCATCTTTATAAACATATTTCAAAAACAACTGCAACCCTTCACATTTTTTTTTCACAGAATTACTATTAAATTTCTGAATAATATTAAGCCTAAGTTTAAATGTCGTAAAGTTCTTAAAATACTTACAGTATATAAGCCTAAGTATCATTATCATATGTAAAATATTTTTTTTTTTCAGACACGAACTCACAACAACCCTCAACACTTTGTATCCTTATCTTGATTTTAAGTTTATATTTAAATAACATTAAATGTCTTACTATAGTCGTGTCTCAGGATGGCAGTGTCTCTATGCATACACGTCTCAGTCCGGCAGGGATATCTTGATGTAAAGGGGTTTCATAACAAAGGCGCTTCAGTATACATTATTCGTGTCACAGTGCAGTGACTCAAAGCAATGATTAATGTCTTATCATAGACGTGTTTGGATATGCAGTGGTCGTGTCCCAAGGAAACATTACTCAGTTTAGTCAGACACCTTTCTATTGGTGTCTCAGTATGGTAATATCTGATGTTACTTTTTCATTTTTGTTTCGTTATCTCCTTTATTAAATTTATTTATTTTAACACAACGTTTATCCCAGTCTTCTTTAATATGTCCTATAAGACAATCTTTTTAAAAACTTTCAATTGAAAGTTTTCATGGTACCAACTTTAGATTTTGTTTTGATTGTCTTCATCTCTAGCAAATATATTGTACTAGATAATAATAATAATAATAATAATAATAATAATAATAATAATCTGCTTGATAATATAATTAAATTTTTATTTAAGAACTCCCAAAATTGGACGAGGTGCTGAGAGAGAAAGAGCCTTTCCCAACCAATCACAGCCAAGCAAATCCTGCCGTGTCACCGTTATCAACCAATCAGCGTCAGCGACGCCTCCTTCTCTTTCCCCTCCCCCTTCCTTCCTCTCAGACTCTCAGTCCAACGTCACGTCATAGTACCGCCGTGATTAAAATCGTGTTCTCACTAATTTTGACGATTGTTGTGTGATTATTGCAATGCCGAGTGCTGATTATTCACTAGAAACATGGAATAGAGTGACATTGGTGTTCTATTTTAAGTAGGGCTATTAGAAAATAGTGTTAGTGCTGTTATTAATGTCTCAAGTGAAACGGAAGTGCACTTAATATGGCAGAAGGAATGATGTGGATGTAGGCTACTCGAATATGTTCCTCTTGAATTATGCTTCAGTGAAGAAAGGAACCTGACTATAATGGAGGCCATAGGAACGGGGATTTTGAAGGGACTAAGGCAGGTGCTGTTGGAGAATCGTAAGGTGTGTTGGTGAACATTGCACCTTAGGTTGTGTTTGTGATATCCCCCAAACTTTAAATCATTCATTCATTCATTCCCCCAAGTACATTGGTGTTTGATGGTGATACGCCAAGTAGCATAGGGTTTGTGGGTGACAAACCTTGTACCAAAGGGTATGTTTGTGATGAGCCTAGTACCATATGGTGTTGGTGATAAACTTTGTACCATAGGATGTGTTGGGGCCAAGCCCAGTAAGTTACAGAGTTGTTAGTGACTAGCTTAGTACGATAGAGTATATAGGTGATAAACCTATTATTATAGGATGTATTGGTTACAAGCCTATGGTTTACATTGTGATGTTAATAGCTGTAGTACCATATTTATCATTGGTAACAATTCTATTACTAAAGTGTCTGCTGGCGATAAGATTCATGCCATAATGAGTGTTTGTGATTAGACCTAGGAGTGCTGGGTGTCTTTGTGTAGCCTCAGTAACATAAATTATGTTGGTGGGTTTCTCAGAATAGTAAAAATCCTGATATAAGAATATAATGAATTTGGGCCTTTTAAACGGAACATGCTGTAAGGAACATACTACAGAAGACCTGTTAAATACAGAAGTTAGGTAATGTTTTCAGGGTCATTAAAATTTCGAAGACAAACCTGAAAATAGCTGTTCAGTTGCCCTTATTGACCAAGAAGTCAAACGTCCTTGAATGTATGCATCTCATTCGACAGCAACCGGACTACAGAAGAAGCAGGAAGAGACGGGAAGGGTGAGTGTTATCATAAACGTTAAAAAAAAAAAAAAAAAAATGAGACAGTTAAAATTTCTCCTCTTTTGTTCATCCCTGTTCTGATTGCTCTTTTTGATATTTGTTGTTTATTTATCTATGTTTTTAAGCTATACATTATACTACAACATAGGAATAAACTTTAAAAAATCGCCAGTGTTATTACGTTGTTTTACAAGTTATTTATAATACGCGCTCTAGCCAACTTCGAAAGTTGTGTAACGCATTTACATCGATTTGTATTACCCTGCTAGGTAACTTTCATTATATTAACATTTCGAATTTAGTTTACACACAGAATTATGAACTTCAGAAATTGTAGGTATTCAAAGATATATCAAATCATTTTGTGCACATAGGCCTAATGAAGAACCGCTAAGCTTTCTGTTCAAACAAACTGGCTTTTGGTATAATGGAATTAAAAATATCATAAGTTTATAAACACGTTTTTGACTTGGGTTGTCTATGTTGTGGTGAAAAATTTGTGCCGTTTTAACGAGTGATTTCCGATATCAAACTTATGCAATTTTGATTTGGTGGATATATATATATATATATATATATATATATATATATATATATATATATATATATATATATACTGCATATATATATATATATATATATATATATATATATATATATATATATATATATATATATATATATATATATATATATATATATATATATATATATATATATATATATATATATATATAAAATGTATGTGTATGCGTGTGCGTGTCTTTATGAACGTATATATGCATATCTATCATATCTTCATCATTAACCGTTACTGGTCCACTGCTCAGACATAGCCCATGCGTGTCTGTTTATGAACTTTCTCCACCTGTTAATATATATATATATATATATATATATATATATATATATATATATATATATATATATATATATATATATATATATATATATATATGGTAAATTTTTAGTTTCAGCCAAATTTGGAAAAATGCAATAAAAATATATTTGTTGCATCAGAAATAGTGTGGTTTCAATGAATTTAACCTTTATTTTGACTGCAAACCAACCGATTTAGAGATTTACTATGTATACCCTAGTTCATCCCACCAATTATGGGGGACACCCTTTGGGAACCGGGGTTTTGGGTGGGGGAAGGGGGGGGGGAGGGTGTTGGGGCATTGAATGATATTTGCAATAAATGAATAATTAATGTTCCAGCACCCCCCCCCATACCCCTAACTAGGCCTACCGGGGGGGGGGGGGGAGGGGGGTAGGGCCCCCCAGCGACCCCCCCTTAAAGCCACAGTAATTTTCAGGGCACCACAGAACCTAACAAACCCACCTAACCTAACCTAGGGGCCCTGTACCCCTACCGGGGGGGGGGGGGCTTCGCCCCCTCTGCGAACCCCCCTTATGGCCACAGTAATTTTCAAGGCACCACAGAACCTAACAAACCCACCTAACCTAACCTAGGGGCCCTGTACCCCTACCGGGGGGGGGCTTCGCCCCACCTGCGACCCCCCCTTAAGGCCACAGTAATTTTCAGGGCACCACAGAACCTAACAAACCCACCTAACCTAACCTAGGGGCCCTGTACCCCTACCGGGGGGGGGGGGGCTTCGCCCCCCCTGCGACCCCCCCTTTAACCAGGGGTAAATTTGAATATATATATTTTGTTAAATCACTTCTTACCTTAAACGGAAGATGACGATGAAGATGTGGAAGGTTGTGGTTGACCATTATAAAATTAATTTCCACGGGGGAAGGTGGGACCCGTGCAGAAAAGTTCCCTTAAAATCACTGACAGTGTAATTACACAAACGTCTTTTTCGCGTTTTAGGTATTTTTACAGATTTGGTACAATACCACACATGTCTATCCTCACGAAAATGTAAAGGCGAATCACATTTACCACACTGGACACTTAAAGGTAATACGGAATGCTCCCTTAGAAAACGATTCACTACTTCAGGAGTTCCATTATAATTCCCATGAAATCGGCCGATCACATCAAAATAGGAATAACGACATATTTCACACAACCGTACCGGAGGATCCATGACAGTTAAGTGACGTGTGCTGAAAATATAGAAACAGGAACTTTTGAAAACCGAAAACAAACGACAATCACGAGTTTCTCCCATAATGAAATAGGGAAAAAAACAAAATACTATCGTTTACAATGTTATATTGCACGAAAAACAGATCCTTGAAACAAGACTGAGAGACCAATGAATCGTCCAATAATAACCCTTGAAAAGAACCCAGTAGTATTTAGATTGGAGGAGCGACATTAGTGGGAGGAGCAAATGCGCATTCAAGCAAATATTGTCACATTACGCAATGGGGCGGAGCCAAGTAAGATGAAAACAGACATACAAACGAACAAGAGCTAGGTCCCGTGGCAGCGTAAAGGTATACAAAACACTTAGAAATAAAATGCAGACCTACAATTACTGAAATAATTATCTCTGTAAGTAGACATCAGCGTCAATAATGTATTGAGAGAAAGTTTTTTGTTATCACGTGCTTTACTAGGAAAATATATTAATATAATACATTTCCCAATTTGGTTGAATCTAAAACTTTACCATATATATATATATATATATATATATATATATATATATATATATATATATATATATATATATATATATATATATATATATATATATATATATAAGTAGGAATAAAATAGTCAATGCTGCAATCATCTTCTTTATTTGGGAGCTTTCGACATAACTTATGTCATCTTCAGCCTATCTGTAATTATCATATGTAAAATTAATAAAATTAATAAAATCATCCTAAGTACATAGTTAGGAAGATACACTTTCATGAACTGATCAACTAGTTCTAAAATGAACTAATCAAGGAACATAAAACCTTAAAAAAAGACTCATTACACACAATTATATGAAAGACTTAATAACTAATATACCTAGTCACCCGCAGGAGATGATGACCACCCATCCAGACCAGTAACGTCAGCCAGCTGAAAATCTTGGAGTCTTTATATATTTTTAAAACAAACCCCAGCTTGAATGAGGGCTTACCTGTTCAGTTGCTGGTGACCCATTGATCCGTTTGGTCTGTGGGTTGCTGGTCTGGATGGGTGGTCATCTCCTGCGGGTGACTAGGTATATTAGTTATTAAGTCTTTTATATAGTTGTGTGTAATAAGTCTTTTTTTAAGGTTTTATGTTCCTTGATTGGTTGATTTTAGAACTAGTTGATCAGTTCATGAAAGTGTATCTTCCGAACTATGTACTTAGGATGATTTTATTAATCTTATTAATTTTACATATGATAATTGCAGATAGGCTGAAGATGACATAAGTTATGTCGAAAGCTCCCGAATAAAGAAGATAATAGCAGCATTGACTATTTTATTCCTACTTAAATTGCAATTCCCAAGAGGAACCCATCTATCAACTATATATATATATATATATATATATATATATATATATATATATATATATATATATATATATATATATATATATATATATATATATATATATATATATATATATATATATATATATATATATTGTGCCAACACGGAGTACTTACCTCGAACTACTTTCTTAGGAGTATCTGGGGATCTCCTCCCCATCCGACCAAGAATTTTGCGTAGTTCCCCCTATTTCCGTTTCCCTTGTTGGGTCGCCCCGTAGTGGATGGGATACTCGCCCAAAGGCGACCGTAGGTCAGCGCCGAGTGTGTGCTGCTAGGTCTGACTCGCCAGTAAGCATCTGGTCGCGGCGTGGATAACATCTCTCCGCTCTCTTTTCATCCTGTCCGACCCGCCTTTGTATTACCACGTGTTTCCTTTGTGCTTCCCCATCCCTTTGTGCCTTACCATTTACGTCCTTTCACGGTATTACTGGTGTTGTTTGGTGTTTCAGTGCTTTCCTTTTGGAATCCCAGCATCGCTGTCCCAGGCCTAAGACCGGTAAGCCTTTGATGTCTCCTTCAGCCCCGACGGAGAGAGGTTCTCCTTCCCCTTCCCCTACCCAGAGTAGGGGACGAGGTAAGTCTGTTGCGGGGAAATGGCCCATTGCCATTCCCCATGAGTCTGATGTTGATGATTTAGAGTGTATTGTGCCTACACAGACGTGTGGGGGGTCTGCTAGTGGGGCGGGAGTGTGTGCTGTAGACGAGGTCCTGGTGCCCGCAGGACCCGTCTCGAATGAAGACCCGGTGTGGGGGAAGTTAGGAACGACTGCTTCCCCTCCATCGTGGCAGTGTCTTACAGGTTCAGCGGCTCCCGGGGCTGTTATGGACAAGGAGAGGCAGCCCACAGGATCTTCAGACCCCGATTCCATTGTAGGGACGGCATCGAGGACGTCCTTCAGATCACCCATGCTTCAGGAGGGAGAATTCTCGGGCTGGTTCGCTTCTTGGAAGGCTCTAGGGACGCCCCCGGTGCCCTTATTTACGCTCCTGTCGTCCTTCAGGCAGCCCGTCACGCCGGTTGCACATCTACAAGACCCTGGCTCGGCCCGGCAGCATGGCATCCATACCCGTTGCCACGCCACCCTCAGCCAAGCATCGGAGGCAGCCACTGGCATACCAGGGTACTTACACCCCACGGATTTCCCCAGGAGGGGGTAGACCCGTGACGGCTACCTCCGTCCCTGCGGCTCCATCCGTGATGGAGGAAGCCGCTCCATTGGACCAGCCAGAAGTGAGGGAGACAGCCGCCCCCATGGATCCATCCATGCTCGAGGATGCAGCAGACACAGAGAATCAAGTGGTAGAGTGCTTGTTAGACACGGGCGAGTGTTCCCCCGGTGAAGTATCCTCCTATAGACAAGTCCTGGCTCTGATCCGTCACCACCACAGATTAGACGAGCCTAAACCGTCATCAGAGCAGGCTTGGCTTTCAAGTTTGGGGAGGATGGTGGATAACTCCAGCCAGCAGAAACCATCCTTGGCCCTAGCGCGGGACGTGGCACTAGGCATGGAGCACGTTGATAAATACGTTGAGGGGACATTAGAACTCCCGAAGAGCCCAAGGGTCCTTCAAGCTCCTGCCAGGACTGAGGACCCAGAAGAAATTCTATGTTCCAGACGGGCGTCATGCAGGTCCCCGCTCGGTGGAAGAAGCTTTTGCAACGTTAAACCAGGGCAGTGCAGATGACAGATCGCTCACTGCACCAGTGGTTTTCTCTCAAGCAGTGGCCTCCATGATGGAGGACACCTCGCGAGACATAGTCAATGTGACCTCTTGGCTGTACTTGTGGGCGTGTGCCCTGACAGGGTTCCAACTATCTCACAACCTGTCAGTACCAGGGAATCAGGCCCTTCTACAAGAACTCATTCGCTTGGGAGGGAGGGCGATGAAGTTCCTTACCTTCCAGTCCCTAACCCAGTCGGCAAATTGGGTGTTAAGGAGGAGGGACAAGGTCCTTTCAGGATCTCCCGTAGACTTCCCGAATGGGAAACAAAGTTTCGGAGTAATGCGCCGGTGTGGGGTGAGACAGTGTTCCCCCTGCAGGCAATAGTGGAAACTATGGAGAGAGTGGGCAAAATTAAGGACTCAGAGGAGCCCAGGCTGTCGGTGGCAAGACGTCCTCTCCATAGGAGACCATCAGCGGACGTGGCCAACCAACCTATGGCACCACTTCCTGGCAGCATCCCCGCGGCCCTCCCTCAGGAGCGGTGGCCCGGCCCAGTCCTCCTTTAGGCAAAATACGCCGGCTCAAGGAGTGCTAGCAGCCTTGAGGAAAGGGGATTTCTTGATGTCCCTGGATCATCAAGGACGACCTTTTCAGATCCCTGTGCATCCCTCCATCAGGAAGTTCCTCAGAGTGAAGTGGGGATTCCAGTCTCTGCAGTTCAGGACTCTCTGCTTCAGACTGTCAATGGCTCCTCAGGTGTTCACGGGGGTGGTCACCGTAGTATCAGCCTGGGCCCACAAGCAGGGCATCAGGCTGATCCAGTACTTTGACAACTGCTTGCTGCTTTCAGCCTCAGAAACAGTCTTAAAGGAGCAAGGAGCGAAGCTACTGCAGTTCTGCAGGGAACTAGGGATCACTATCAACTTCGAAAAGTCCCAGTTAGACCCCACCACCAGGATAACATACCTAGGGATGGTCCTAGACTCCCAATTAGGAAGGGCATTCCCCTCATAAGAGAGGCTGAGCAACCTGGATTAAGTTATTCGACCATTTCTGACAGGTGCGCTAATGAGAGCCAAGGACTGGCAGAGGCTCGTGGGCCACTTGGTCTCGTGGGAGAAGTTGGTTCCTCAGGGGAGGCTCAAGCTGAGACCAGTTCAATGGAAACTGAAGGACCGTTGGCCACCGGGAGCCCCTCCTCAAGAACTAGTCAAGATGTCACCGGACTCCAGGAACATGTTCCTCTGGTGATCTGACAGGGCGAACACCCCTAAGGGGTTACCCTTCGCGTCTGTTCCAACAGAGGTGTTGCTCTTCACAGACGCATCAAAGGAGGGATCGGTAGCCCATCTGCTCGGGGAAACAGCAGAGAGGGAGTGGTCCTCGGAGGAGAAGACCCTTCACATAAACATGCTCAAGCTACTAGCAGGCCAAAAGGCCCTCGCAAGGTTCGCCCATCGTCTCCGGGGAAAGACGGTAGCACTCAGGTGCGACAACGCCACCGTGGTGGTATACATAAAGAAGCAAGGTGGATTGAGATCAAGGGGGTTGTGCAACCTCACGTCTCAAATACTGGAATGGTCCGTAAAGGAACACATCAGCCTCACAGCCACGTTCATTCCGGGAAAAGGAACGTTCTAGCTGATGGCCTTGGCAGGACTGGCAAGTAGGGAGGTCGGAGTGGTCCCTGCACCCACAGGTAGCCCCGAAGGTCCTCCAGAGGTGGAGCTCACCGGTGATAGACCTTTTCGCCACGGGGCTCAACGCACAGTTCCCTGTCTTCTGGTCCCCAGTGCCAGACCCAGCAGCAGAGTTCGAAGACGACTTCCAACGCTTGTGGGACGGATTCGACGTATATGCCTTTCCTCCCTTCGGGATTCTTAGGCAGGTTCTCAACAGGATCAGGCAGTCAAGAGATACAAGGTTGACTTTGGTAGCGCCCTGGTGGCCGGACAAAGAGTAGTTCACGGACCTACAAGACCTGGCTATCCTTCTTCCGTGGCCTCTGCCGATAAGAGAAGATCAGCTACACCAGCCCCACTTCCAAA
>NC_090736.1:61387762-61417762 GCF_036898095.1 Palaemon carinicauda | reverse complement strand
AGAACGGACCTCTGAATGGAATATGATAAAATGACCTAAAAGAAATGTATTTCATTGGTTCCAAGAGTCCAGATGTAAGGTGATTTTTGGACATATGTCGGATTTCATCCAAAAAAAGTGACTTATACTCTCAGTTTTACTCAAATTATCAAGATCCTACAAAAGATAATTTGGTGAACAGTTATTATAAATATATACATTTATAAGAAAAATTAATTTTATATCGTAGAGAGAAATAATTATATTAAATTGAAATTAGAAGGAGGATAATGAACAACTATTAAATATCTTATGAATGTAAATTGATATTGAGAGTAAATGATTCTGCTTTAACAAACTACCATTATTCGTCTCTTTCAGGGAGATCCCAACCCCTTGGCTGATGGTGTAAAATTTTCGGGGGAATCTATAAATAATTTTAAAATGATTTATCAATCAAAAAATGTAACATAAGAAAAATTATAACTCGCTTTTCTGAGACAGGGAAAAGACTTTATTCTTCCATTTACTCAATTCCTGAGTTTTGTCACAAAATACAATTTGATTGATGAATTGAGAAGCAAACGTAGACAAACCGAACACACCATTACCTCTAAAAATTTAAACATTTAGTTGCCATTGACAATGGATCTACGAAATACATAAAAAAGTCTGTTACTTTTTGTTATATTATTAAATTAATCCTTACCCTGAACTGTCGGCAAGATATGATATATGTGGTATTTGTAGTCCAGTGATTCTATTTTCAGTTTGAGAAAAAATACCAGAGAAGCCATTGTACTCGGCCATATCGCTCTGACGAGGTTTCTATTTTCTTGTAATGTTATTGAATCCGTCCTTTCGTAGCACTCTTCAGCAAGATATTGCAACTCACGTGTATTTCATAAACTGTTAGCCCAATGCTGTTTTTTTTTTTTTTTTGGCTCTCTCCCGCACTTGTATTTCATAAACTGTTAGCCCAATGCTGTTTTTTTTTTTTTTTTTTTTTTTACTCTCTCCCGCGCTGCGACATTGGTCTCGCCAGGGTCACCAATACCTTTACCTACTTTACTTTGATGGCTGCTTTTCCGGTCCCATACAGCAGGGGAACCCCACTCTTTACACGACCTCCACTGTCGTTTTACCTTCTTCGATCAGAGTATTTAACATTTCATATAGCATATTCATTTACTGCTAAATCATCACTGTCAAAAGACTCATGAAATAAGAAAGTCTTTAGTATCCTCTTGAAAGCTTTAATGTCTTCAATCATTAGAATGTTTCGTGGGAGTTTATTATATAGTCTCGGGGCCGCATATTTAAAGGCTCTGGAGACTACAGTAGACATATATCTAGGTTCCAATAGTTTGAAGCCATCTGTAACTATTCTTGTGTCAACACGATTTGTTGGCTGCGCAATATGTAGCAGTTCTCTCAAGTATATTGGACGCCCGGTTCTGATAACTTGGGGGTTATTGTACATATCTTAAATTCAATCTCACTTTAATCGGCAGCCACTGTAAATCGATTAGTATAGGGGTGATCCTTTATTTAGGTGGGACACCTTTTACCAGTCATGCTCCTCTGTTTATGTTTTGTAATTTCTTCAAGCTGCACTTTTGGTAAATTGTAATAGAGTTGCAGTAGTCAATCCCGGTAATAACGCAGTTTATCACAAGTTTCTTTACAGAATTTTTGTCCAGGTACTTTTTTATAAACGCAATATTTCTTAGATGATAACTAGCAGTTATTACATTATTTATTTGGGCATTTAGAGACAGGTTACGGTCAAGAAATACACCTAGATCTCGAACTTTACTAGATATCGGCACCGAGTCATTATTTATGTTCATTAGAATATCACCTAAGTTTCTCACGCTGTTTCTCTTACCCACCACCATGAATTCAGTTTTGTTCTCATTTAATTTTAGTTGTTTAAATGTCATCCATTCTCTAACACTATCAATGATTCGGTTTAGAGTTTCAGTAGTGTCATGTATATTATTTATGGAGAAGTCAAAATGTGTGTCATCTGCAAATAGTTTAAACTTCATGCCATGCCTTAGTAACATTTTCGATAGACCAATAGTATAGATGCAAAATAAGATTGGGCCAAATACACTCCCCTGGGATACCCCTCTGTTAAAGGGTTCATGTGATGAATAAGAGTTTCCAATTTGTATACAGTAATTTCTACCGACTAAGTAGTCTTTCAGGTATTCAAAGGCTTGATCTTCAAAGCCGATAGACCGTAGATCATTTAGTAGCAGTTCATGCACCACTGTATCAAAAGCAGCAATGAGATCGAGCAGCATTAAGATACCACATTTATGTTCATCCATCATTTCTAGCATATCATTTAAAACAGAGCAGATGGCTGTCTCCGTAGGGTATAGTTTTCTGTAAGCAGATTGGTTGTCAGGCAAAGCTTCTATTACTTCTAAGTGGCTGACTAGTTCAAGAATTACATATTCAAGCACTTCAGAGACAAAGGATAGATTTGAAATAGGTCTATATAAGATTAATTCCTGGTAGTCCAGTGCATTTTTCAGAACTGGTGTGACTATACCATTTTCTCCGATTTAGGAAACTTACATTCATCAATTCTTGCATTTGCTATTCTCATTATTATATCAGCTAGACTAGAAAAGTCTCTATCTCCAATTACTTCAGATATTGGCATAGGATCAATCGCGCAGTTTGTTTTCTTTGCTCTATTGATAATTCTGGTGATGTCATCTTGTGTTATGTTGTTAAATCGTATTAATTTTGTCAGTGTGCCTGGTGTATCATTAATCTGATGTTGAGTATTTACAAATGACCTGGTTATATTTTCAATTTTGTTTTTAAAGAATACTAAAAATTATTTGCTAGTTCCTGGTCACTGTATCCATCAGGTAGCTTCTTTTCTTTTACATTTCCCATTATACCTTTCAGGAGACGATATAACTTATTAATGTCTGTTGCTGCTTCGAGGATCTTTCTCTTATAGTATTCACTTTTTTTACTTCTTATTAGGTAGTTATATTGACACCCAGCAGTTTTGTATCCTACCCAAGTACTTTCAGTTTTAACCTATTCCACTTTGTGTCTTAACGTCTTTTTTTCTCTCTTTTTTTTTTTTTACCAAAGTCTCTCCATGAAACCAAGGAGATTGGTCTTTTATGGTTATTGTCTTTTCCATTGGTGGGCATATGGTATCATATTCACATTTACTCACTTTATTATAAGTGGTCACAGGACAGTTAGCACACTTAGCGCCTAACAGACGTTGGTGATCATGATCACAGGGAATGTCGATAGAATAATTTATTTTCTTTGTAACTTCTTCAATAAATAGGGTGGGAGAAAAATTTGATTTATGTCTGAAGTTTATTTTCTTTACTGATGCACGTCTCTGCAGAGGTGAACTAAACGTAATAAGTTTGTGTACTGGGGAGATAGTACATTTCTATTCGACTTTTATATCAGATAAAATATTATTCATGTCATCACTTAGAACTAAGTCTAGCGTATGCCCAGTCAAAATAGTTGATCAGTTGACATTATTCACTTGTCGATATGATTCTAGTAACTCATGAAATGCCAAAGCGTCAGGATTTAATGCTTTATCCATCCAAAAATTTAAGTCTCCACAGATAACTAATTCGTTTATATCCATGATAATCATCTCAATGAGAGCACCTAATTCTTCAAGAAAGATACTATGCTTGTTCAAGGAGGTTTGTAGATTGTTACAAAGGATATTCTTCTATTTTTTGGCGTAAATTATATTTTTATATATTCAAAGCTTGTTACACTAATTATTTTCAACGTTTTGATATTTGAGTAACTTTTATGAATAAAGAGTCCGACACCCCCACCAGACCTGGGCTGGGTGGAATTTGCTGCGTCTACGCTAAGGTCCGCAAGTTTGTTTTCCAAGTCATCTATTTTCGCATCTTGTTCGCTCAGGGCCAGATTTCTCACGTTTACATGTTCCTTTAATTTTTATATTATTAAATTGTTTTGTCTGGCTTCACGTATGCAGTGAGGGCATAACCAGTCTAGGTTATTCCGTTCAATCTCACTGATGGCTGTCACTTTATGCACTCATCTCTTATAGTAGAGTCTTTTACATTCACATACTATCCATTTTCTCCGTTCTCCATCCGTTTCATTACTTATGAAGCAGACACAGTTAGGAGCAGACATGGTGTACCGTTTCTTATCACTTAAGTTTCTCCATAAGACTAACTAATATCTTTTCAATGATATTCTAAGCAAGAAACACAAAGCTAGAACATGACTCAGGGCATGACACAACATGACCACACTCTAGCACTAACATAACCGCAAGATACTAACAAAAAAGCGAGGTGAATGTAACTGACTTTATTCAACAAGATAACTAGCTTATATAAAAATGGTTGATGGCAACAGTGGCACAAAATTCCAACAATGTGAAACATGTAATGGCAAGCTTAAACATGTTTTTTTTTATTATCAGTACGGGAGAGAACGAGAGATGAAAAAATGCAATAACATTACAGTGTATGAGCGTGTATAAAATGCAAGTGCGTTATATTCGGTATTTAGACCTAATGATTCTGTTTTAAAACCGAACCCAAAAAATTGGTGTAGAAGTCTTGCTTATCGATATGCTAACAAATAGGAAATGAAGATATTTACCTTAAAAGTAGCCATATATAAGACTAAGAATACAAAGAACCGCTTAAAAAACCTTACCCACCTTAACAGTATTCCATACCAATGACTTTATTCATATAAGTGGACGGAATGTCCATCATAACTCGAGCAAAAATAAAAAAAAAAGATGCTTAAATATGTAAAGACGTGTAGATATTCATACACAGAACACGTACACAAGTGAGGAGAGTCATGCATAAGGTATGAAACAAATGTATACATAAAAACAACATCAACGCTGGCCATCATCGATTTCACTTATTTATAATAGGTCCATTTACCCGATAAAACCTTCTACCAAATATATAAATATTCAAGAGAGACACGTGTTTCGAAACACCACGGACTCTTACTGCCTTTTTGGAATTCGTATAACAATGGGTAATTGTTTATTGATAGATAATAGCTCTCATTGATCAGATGTGGGAAAAATGGAGGTGAAGAAAGACGGCTATTTATTCTGTATTATTCATTACATCACTTAGACCATCGCCTTTTATATGTCCATGATTTATTTAGTGTCATTTCACGAGCAAGTGGGAAACTGACTTCTTGTAAGGGAATATAAATGGGTTTGAACTATATTCGCTAAGTGTGGTCTTTCAATCACCCTCCAAGGGAAAGGAAAGAGGCGAGAAAGATTTTAGGACTATATAAGGATGTGAGGATCAAAGATTAATAATCCCTGCGTCGACGATACTCGACCTATTGACACAACATAAGGAAGACATGTGAAATATTTACTCTGGTTTCCTTATGATTTAGGTCAGCATTGTACCTAGTTATGATTGAGAAGTTTTCTCAATTTTATACCGGAATAATATCATGGTATACATCAGCAAAGCTCCAATTATACACATATCATGATAATAGATAACAGTAACCCTGATAATGACTAGATACATGAGTAAATAAGATAATTCTAAGAAGATAATGAAAATACAGATGCCACAGTTATTTTAGGTTATAGTCTCTTAATTACCTATTGTGGCCAATAAATCTTAAAATAGTAAGCTGAATTTTGATAGTTATCGTAAAAAAACATCAATTAGTCGAAGACTTCTACTTCAGTGGTAACAACTGACACAGCCTGGATATTGTTCCATAGAAAGTGCACATAATATACAGTAGGGAACAGATTTGATATGCTTATATGCAGAGGAGTGCCTCGTGAAAGGGCTGTGAACCTCTTGCAAGGAGAGTGTTTGCCAAGTGACTGACGAAGCCCATTATGCTTTTCAGGTTTGTGGGGTTTCGGGAAAAGAAAATGATACTTTGAGTATGAGATTTCTAGTCTTCAGTGGCTAATATATGACATGATATCTATCCATTTATATATATATATATATATATATATATATATATATATATATATATATATAATATATATATATATATATATATATATATATATATATATATATATATATATATATATATATATATTTATGTATGTATTTATAGATTTACATATATGATATATATATATATATATATATATATATATATATATATATATAATATATATATATATATATATATATATATATATATATATATATATATATATATATATATATATATATATATATATATGACAGGTGTAGACGAATAATGAGACGTCGGAATATGGGTTTTCTTCATTTATTACAAAAGGTTTGTTCGTACGTACACTATAAACAACTACCCTCTCAGGTGAGGGACTTGTCAACTCGAGCGGCCACCGGCAACTGAAACTCCGTTCACTACCAAAATGCAACCTTTGCAATAATATGCCAAGACATAGGATTTTGTGGAATACTCATGAATATTTACCTTGTGGTATTAGACACACATGAATTAGGACATTACTCCACCCCACAACCTCCTCACTCCTTGAGGAGGTTCGCACTCGCCCTCACTAGTCTATGATATATGGAGGACACTCCAACCCGGAATAGACATGGCATGTACTACTTCCTTACTTGTTTAGGGTTTAAATCCAACCCTCCACTGAAGACGAGTGAACTACTTCTCGGGCGGGTCCATATTAATCATGTAACGAAACATTTTCATTATAACTTATACAATTCTTTGATTTTAGCATCTTCCAAATCATATGATCTTGTGAAAAGTAATGTCTTTAGTTTCTTCTTAAATTCAATTGCTCCCTTTAGGTCCTTCATTTCAGTTGGCAGTTTATTATAATGTCTAGGCGCACAGTAGCTAAAAGCCCTTTCACCAAATTTACTATTTGTTCTTGGTTCAGATAGCCTATGTTAGTCACTCATGTGTCTTAGGTTAACATTTGTTTCTAGTTCTAGTTTGTTCAGGCATTCTTTTAGATATTTTGGTTCGTTTGGTTCAGTATCTTAAACGTTAGTAAGAGTAGCTTGTATTCAATTCTCGCTTTTACCGGCAGCCAGTGTAATTTAATTAGTGCAGGGGTAACTCTTTCCCTATTGTGTAGTCCTTTTATTAATCTAGCGGCTCTGTTTTGTACTCTCTGAATTTTCTTCAGCTGATGATTTGGTAACCCATAGAACAGTGAGTTGCAGTAATCAATTCTTGAAAATATGTGGGGATTAATGAGTATGGCCATAGATTTTTCATCTAAGTATTTACTAATAAATGCTATGTTTATAATATGATAGTTACAATTTCTTACCATTTTATTTATATGTTCATTCATTGTCAGTCTATCATCCATGATTACTCCAAGATTTCTGACAGATTTCTTTAGGTCAATGATCGATTGACCTATTTCAATTCTTTGGAAGCATTTGATTCTTATTATATCTTTTTCATTTCCAAAAATAATACATTCACTTTTATCTTCATTGAGCTTGAGCTTTTTGGTTAACATCCAAGCCTTAATGTCATTCATTATTTCATGTATCTTTCTTTTAGCTTCATCAACTGATTCTATTGGGAAATAGAATTGTGTATCATCAGCGTATATTTTAAATTTAACTCTGTGAGTTTCAAGTATATTTGCCAGTTCAATTGTGTAAATTTCAAACAGGAGAAGACCCAGTACACTGCCTTGGGGCACCCCTTTGGTTAGTTTTCTTGTCTCAGATTCAACATTTGATATTACTACTTTAACTTTGCGGTTTTCAAGATAACTCACAAACCAGTCATATGCTCGTTCTACGATGCCCACAGCTTTAAGGTCTTCCATCAGATATGTATGTTCTACAGTATCAAATGCTGCACTTAGATCAAGCATCACAAGAATGCAACACTTGCCATTTGTTATAATTTCTGTTATGTCTTTTTTAATTGCTAACACTGTTGTTTTTGTGGAGTAATTTTCTCTGTATGTAGATTGATCATCAGGTATGGCATTAGATTTTTTCAGATGTTTCCAGGTTTGTTCGTGTACAGCAGTTTCAATAATTTTCGAAAAAATATGACAGATTTGATATCGGCTTATATGAACTTAAATTGTCTGCATCACCTTTTCCTTTATACACAGGCTTGATACATGCAACTTTTTTCACAATCAGGGAAAACTGCCTGTGTTAGACACATATTTACCATGTTTTGGTAGGTCTCTTGTAGTCTGGTGAAATTTTCTGCATCTTTTACATCGTTAATTGGAAATGGGTCATTTCCGCAGTAGGTTTTTTTACTTTCTTTATTATTCTCATATAATCACTCTGACTTAACCCTTTGAATACCCTTAGCTTATTTACACCTGTTGCTGATGTATTCTTTCGTTCTGTTGTGCCGATGTTGTGAAAACTGTAGCAGATTTGATTTATTTTTTCTTCAAAATAATCAATAAAATCATCTGCTAGGCATTTAGGATCATTAGTTATGCCAGTCAATACTATTTCTGTCTTTAGACCTAATAGTTTCTTTAGGTTCTTATGTATTTTCCGTGGGTCATTTTCATTGCACACTTTTTTCATAATAGGCCCTTTTTTTAACTAAGATAAGGTAATTGTAGCTATTTCTAGTTGCTTTGTAATGTTGCCAGTTTTCATTATTTTTATTTCTTTTCCATTTATCCTCCATTTTTCTTTTTCTCTTTTGCTCTTCGTGTAATTCATTATCAAACCAGTTCGATTTTTCTTTAATTGTGATTATTTTTTTTATTTCCGGGTACCTATTATTATAATTAGTTGCAAGTATAGTTTTACTTCTATCAGTAATGCAGCTTATACAGGATTGTCTCTCTACGAGGGTGTGATTCTCTTCACAGTTACAGACTGGTGTTATCCCTTTTATATCCTCTAGGCTTTTTTCAATGAACTCTTTTGGATCAAAGTTAGTCTTAATTATGTATGTGATATCCTTCTGTATTGCATTATTTTTTCTAACATCTATTTCAAAAGACATTAACTTATGCACTGAGGTTATAGAGCAGTCAGGTTCAATATCCATATTTAGTATGATGATGATGTTTTTGTTTACTATAACTAGATCTAGTATATGATTAGACTGAGCTGTTGGTTCAGACACTAGGTTTTCAAGGTCGTGGTTGTCAATCAATTCTCTAAATTCATTGACATATGGGTCTACTATGTTATCAAGATTTAGGTTGAAATCACCACACATAACTATATTTCGATTATCGTTCAATGTATCTAGTAAGTTATTTGATTCATCTAAGAACATTCTTTTGCTTTTGTTCGGTGGTCTATAGAGTAGAACTATTTGTAGATTTACATTTCAAGATAAAATTTTAATATTCATATATTCGAATGAATTAAGTATGAGATGATTTCTTACTGTAATTTTATATGATTTCTTAATTAAGATTCCAATGCCACCACCTCTTTTGTCTTCTCTTGGTTCATGATAAAAGTTATAAGATTTAGGTGTCATTTCATTAATTTTCGATCTGTCACTCACATTACCACTCAACCAAGTTTCAGTTAATAAGCAAATATCCACATCTTGATCACTTACGAGTTCCTTATTGATATGAGTTTTATTGCCAATGGATTGTATATTTATTAGATTACATGATATTTTCTTAATCGAAGCCCTGGTCAGTATTGTTTCTGGCTCTTGTTATTTCTTGTTTATAAACTTCACAGTTTATTCTATCATAGGATTTATGTTTTGTGTCATCATAGTTCTTTCTCACACAATTTATGCATTTAACTTCAACAACACTGCAATGACCCGCTTTATGTTCTCCCGCGCACTTGGGGCACGACTGTTTATTCTTGCAATTTGCTGCACTATGCCCAAATTCCTGGCATTTGTAACACTGGTAGGGCATGTGATGGTCGTAAACATTACATATTCTATATGTGGTACTAAGTTTATCTTCATTTTCATAGAAATGTATATTAGGTGTACATTTTATAATATAGTGTTTATGTTTATCCATTCTTGACTTCTCTTGCATTATGATCGTCAGATCATCATTTTCTACAATGTGTCTTTTTAGCCACTGGTTCTTAAGCTTTAGATTTTGAATAATATCATCATCATCTGGTACATTTGTAAGTTTTATCTTCGGTTTAAGTTTTCTTTTTTCAGTAACAGTGATCTTATTTACATTACCTTGTTCCAATTCTGATTTTGCCTGCTCCAGGTTCTGTTTATCTGCAAATTTTATGATCAGGTGGCCATCTTTTGTTTCAGCAGTGCTTTCAACTTGGGTTTTTAAATTGGTCATAATTGCTTTCTTATTATTAACTGCTGAAACCTCATCAGTTAATTTTACAATCAATGTTTTGTTTGATTTCAGCTTTTCAGCATATGTACCAGTTAGATGCTTCCTATCTATGTCATCTTCATTCCTTTTCTTTTCATTTTTTAATTTTTTCATTTCATTTCTTAATTCTTGCATCTCATCTCTTGTTTCTTGCACTTTATTTCTCATTTCTGTCATGCTATCCTTCATTTCTTCTATTTTATTCATCAAGACCTGAACCAAATGATGGTACATTATGACTTTTTCATCCAATAATTTTCTTTGTATGTTTGCTGCATCCTCATTGAACTTATCAGTGCAATTCCTACACATATAATAAATATGTTCATTACACAATAGCCTTCTGTGGGCTTGTGATAAATTTTCTATTAATCCAGAACATAAGTTTTCAAAATGATACCAATTTTTACATCTATCACAACAAATTGCATCATTGGCAATGAAAGTCTTGCAGTGATCACATAATGTCATCAGATTCCACGGTGACCAACGATCCATTCGCTGATTCATCATTTCTTCCACAGGCACCTTCCTCTATATTGTCACTAGCATATACTGATGTATTCTTCATTATCTGTAGAAATTCATTTGTTTCTTCAACTGATTTTCCTGTTTCAGTCTTTTCATGAGGTTTTCTTCTAATTTTCTTAATGGCTCCTAACATTTTTGTAGTTTACACCATATTTAAGACCAAATGAGTCGGGAAAACCATAATTGGTAACTCTTACCTGTGTCCTAGTTGTAATCAACTATTAATTTGTAATTTTGCACTATTTAGTATTCCAATGACTTTGATTCCAATTTATATGACTTACTGATGTTGGAAATTATTAACTTAACGATTTTCACGTTTAACTTGCCACTATTGTTGTTAAATTTCAACAGAGCACTTCTTCAGCACGTCCTCACTCCACCACTTCAAATGCAACATGATATATATATATATATATATATATATATATATATATATATATATATATATATATATATATATATATATATATATAAATCACCCCAAAAATAACATATCTTCCATAAAAAAATAAAAAATGAAATATTGCATGTAAAAATGTACACAATACAATATAAATAATTCCACTCTTTTTTTTCTTGAGACACCTTCAACCAAAACACAGAATACCCAAAGTGAAAAAAAAAATCATAAAAGTTTTACATAACCTCATCAATAACCTCTCTCTGGTTGTGGGCAATATGAGCTTCTTGGGCGGGACAGGGGTAGGAATAGATATTCCTTCATCCCTCGATTTAACCGCCCCAGCCCAAGCAACCAGGAATCATATAAATACATGAATAATACAGCATCGGCCTGACGGATCTCATTTGACCTATTTAACCTCAGATTGTTTTTAGGTTCACTCAGCAATGGTATACGTATTTCCACACACAGCAAAATTACCACAACATTTTAAGTATACATTTAGCATCAACATAAGAACACATTGTTATCAAATTTATTTAAAACACGTTAAAAGAAGAAATAAGGTCTGTTCAAACAACAACAGCAGCAAAGGAAAATAAATTTCTACTCATCAACTCGAGGGATGTCACGTATGCGGGGGTAAGGAGGAACACTTTTGAAAACTACCTCTTCAGGCACCACATGTATGTGTGCCTGATGATGTTTAGACACTGCGCCATTAACAATGTTTTGTATCAGAACTGTGTTAGACTTAACCATCTTTACTTGGTACGGACCCAAATACGCTGGCTTTAGTTTGTGTTTCCTTGGTTGTAATCGTCTCAAATACACATGATCGCCCACAAATACTTTTACCGGTGCGGTTTTGAGCCGACCATCATACTTTGAGCTGTGATTTTCATTAGCTCTTTTCAAAAATCTTTCAGTAGTGTTCATTACTCTCCTCAATAGATTTAATAAATATACACGGTATTGCTCAGTTCAATAATTTGGCAATTGTTTCGAGTTAATGAGTACCGTATATGGTAACACAGGATCCTGTCCATACACTAAAAAGAAAGGCGTTTCCGTGAACGAAGCATTATATGCAATGTTCAAAGGTAGCTCAGCTATAGGAAGCATGGCGTGCCAATGAAGGGGGTCAGCAGCCACTAAGTAACGCAAAATTTGTACTACCCTATTATGCGATTCTACTAAGCCATTTGCTGAAGGCCTATATGCGGTCACTAAAAAGTGTTCAATTTTGGTCAAGTCCATAACCAATTTCACCACCTTATTTATAAACTCAAGACCATTATCACTTATCAAAATTTTCGGGCAACCAAACCTAGTAATGAAAGAGCACAGCGCCTGGGGTAATGAATTTGAAGATTTATCCAACATTGCATAAGTGTGAGTGTACCGAGTAAATGCATCCACAAATACACATATATACTTATGTTGTGTTAACCCAGTAGGAAATGGTCTTACTACATCCATATGCACTCAATAATATTTAATAGGAATCACAGGACACTTTCTGGCTTCCGGTACAGTGATTTTATGTTCTTTGGAACAGTTACAAGCATGACAACCTTTTATGTAATTCTCAATAAATTTTTTCATTCCTAACCAAAAGAAGGATTCATGTGCTCTCCTTAATGTTCTATCAATCCTTAAATGCCCTGCACACGGACTTGCATGTACAATGTGGATGGCTCGTTTAATTAAAGATAGAGGAAAAACTACCCGTGCACAAAATTCCACTCTCCGCTTCTCGTAATCACAATATAAGATATTTTCAATAAAAATATTTCTCACGAGACACATTAAAAAATGATGGATAACTCTCTGATTCCCCTTTAATCACTGCTCGCACTCTTTCCATCCATTCCTCTTTTTTCTGTCCCTCTCAAGTCAATCAAACCTGCATCATCAAGGCATTCATTCTGGACACCCCTGGTCATGTCCTCTGTCACCCACATATACTGTATTCCCCTTCGCCGTTCGTATCTCTCTCTCTCTCTCTCTCTCTCTCTCTCTCTCTCTCTCTCTCTCTCTCTCTCTCTCTCTCTCGTCTTCTGCATGCGCATCGGGAGAGTTCTCATCCAATTCTCTATTCTCTCTATTTTGATGGGGGTCTTCAATATTTTGGTTACGTTCTTCGTTCCTCTTTTGTGCCCTAGTTATTACTCCTATTACTGCACCTCTAGAGAGAGCATCAGCTACCTTGTTAGCTTTACCTTCTATGTGGTGAAAACCCTTTATATTGAACTAACAATATCTCAATCCATCTCTCTTGACGAGAGTTCAAATCATTTTTATAATACAAATCATGTAAGGGGCGATGATCACTTTGCAACTCAATCGACTGACCTAATAAAAAGAACCGATGCGTCTCTAGAACCCAAAGAATAGCCAAAGCCTCTTGATCGAATGTACTATAATTTTTTTCTGCCCCTTTTAACGCCCGGTAAGCAAAACTAATGGGTCTCTCTCTGCCTTTGTTATCTCGTTGAGAAATTACGCCACCAATAGCTACACTACTCGCATCTGTTGTCACTAAAAGCGGTGGATCAAATCTAGGATATGCGAGTAATTCATTGCTATTTAACGCAGTTTTCAAATGGTTAAAGGCCCTTTCTTGTTGCCCTCCCCAATTTATTACTTTTTGTTTCTTTAAAGCATCTAAGGGTCTCGCTATCTCTCCAAAACCTCTTATGAATTTACGGTAATAACCCGCGAGTCCTAGGAACCCAGCTACTTCCTTAGAGTTACGTGGCCTGGGGAAATCTCTAATAGCCGCTACTTTACTGGGGCAGGGTTGGATACCTTCTAGGGTTGTTAGGTGACCTAAAAATTCGACCTGTTTACAGAAAAATTTTGCTCTCTTGTAATTTTCATTACTTCCTCGAAAACTTTCAACAATCAATTTCTGTCATTGTCTCCTTTTTTATAGTATCCCAAGTATCATTTTATATACATGGTTTTCTACTTGTAACTGCGTGTCCCGAAACTTCACTACCAACTGACTGATATATGTTCTTGATGTCACACCATTCTTCATTGTTTGTTCTTCGTCTCATAAAGTCTGCAAGACTGCAGATCGTTTCCTATATTCAATTGTTAGGGCTTCTCTGTGCCAAATGTACCAAACCTAGGTATTCTATCTACATTTCTGTTGGGTACTTTCAGTTTTTATTATAGTGTGGGATTGAGGAGCTGGTAGTCACTATCAATATATGCACCTATGTAGCTTCATACATTTCTCAGAGACTTCCTTTTGTCTTTATCAATTGCTATGTGATCTATTTAATTTTTGTAATTGCCTCATAGTAAAGCCCATGCATATTTATGAATATCCTTGTGCTGAAAAAGAGTACCTCCAATAACAAGATCGTCTGTTGAACAAAATTTTATAAAGTGTGCCTCATTTTCATTTGCACCTTCGCCAAAACCCTCAACACCCATTACATTCTATTCCAACTTGAGCATTGAAGTCACCAATGACAATTTTCATATATACGTATATATATACACATACATATATGTATATATATATATATATATATATATATATATATATATATATATATATATATATATATGTATATATATATATATATATATATATACAGAAATAAATTTCTACCTCATACTTGGGATCGAACGCTAGCCCCTTCAAATGAAAGGCCAGGTCGAAATCAACCATGTCACGAGAGACCATAAAAGAAATTGGAACCTGACACTATATAGCTGTCCAAGGATTTACCTGGCGAGACATCAGTCTCTTACCAGCGAGTTTTACCCAATTTCCGGGCCCACCACCTGACACAATTGGTAGTAATTATATATATATATATATATATATATATATATATATATATATATATATATATATATATATATATATATATATATATATATATATATATATATATATATATATATATATATATGTATATATATATATATATATGAATGTATGTATTTATATACACATATATACACACACGCATATATATATATATATATATATATATATATATATATATATATATATATATATATATATATATATATATATATACATATATATATATATATATATATATATAACGGATTTTGAGCGAAGCGAAAAATCTATTTTTGGGTGAGATGGCCATGTCGTCCTGATGGAAGTTCCTATAGGGTAACTTCCTAGGGTATATTACAACTACGGCGATATTCCCAGAGAATTTACCTTAAGGTACCAGAATTCTAACTCCTGGAGCAAATATCCGTCCTAAAAGGGATATCGCGACATATCAGAGGACGTATTCTTGACACGCCAAATGGCAATCTGCACCCTGACAGAGATTTCGTCTCGCAGGGGGCAATTGGCAAGAAACGATTTCGGGAAAGAAAAATGGGGAGTCGCTCCCAAGGCTTCCTATCTCCCGTTTCGTAAGCGTGCCTGGCGCCAATCCTGGTGCCATCTGTATTCCTTGTAGCGTACACGAGGTGCTACAGATACTGTATGTAGGGAGGGGCTACAGCCCTTTTTTAGAAAGGCAAGGACGGGTCCATCAGGACGACATGGCCATCTCACCCAAAAATAGATTTTCCGCCTCGCTCAAAATCCGTTTTTTGGGCTCAAGCCATGTCATCCTGATGGAAGTATACCAGAGCATTACTGTATCTGTGGATTCTCAGAACGTGCCGTACTCCCCGGAGGTAATTTTTCCCGGTCGACTAGACCAAGAGCCCTAAGATGTTACCGTTATACATCTTTTCAACTGACTATAAACCATGTTAGAGCTTCCTGCCTCCTACAGGGAAGAGTCCTACTAGACTCCGGAAAAGTCTCGAAGAGTACATATACCTATTTATGAATACCAGGCAAGCTAATATAGTGGTTTCACCCTATATTAAGTAAAGCATAGTTTGTAAAGAACCACTGCGTCAATATGAAATATCGACCAGTACTCCGCACAATACTTGTATTGGACAAAGGTTTTATATCTGCATAGGAGGAAAACCAATGCAACATAGCTTGCATAAAGGAACAATTCTATTAGAATTATCCCGGATAAGGTACGTAGAATAAATGCTCAATTATACCAATAAATTGACACAGGTGAAGGAGACGCAAGGTTCTCAAGAACCAGTTTATTGACAGGCAATAAATAGACAGGTTAACCACAATTTTATATATATATATATATATATATATATATATATATATATATATATATATATATATATATATATATATATATATATATATATATATGAAAGAAGAGGATAACCCAAAACTTTAAGCATAAGTATGATAGTAAACAGAACTTGTTTGTCTGAAAGAAAAAACATTAAATGCCACTTTTAAGATACCGAGGTATCAAAGTCATAAAAGTCTGTATTACAAATCAATGACATTAGCGTTAGAAACTCTCGGCACACATGTCTGCACTTAATGCTAGGTTCACCTTTGGAAATGGAACAGTCTACATGGGCAACACAGTGCCCTCACTTAGTTTGTAGTACAGTATGTAACTACACACTCACCCTGGAATTAATCGTCCCAATTAAAACCACTGTTCCTCGCAGAGTTAAACAGTAGGGTTAACAACGCGACCCACTGCAACCACAGATCTCTTTAGTTCCTCTACTTGCTTCACATAGTGGTGAAAGAACACTCTGGAAGACTTCCAGCCAGTGTATGAACGGAGATGTTCAAAATCCATACAAGGGTTGTCTCCACGATGAGAGGGTGATTTTTGCCAATTTTTTTTTCTTTGCTAAAAGTCTTCCTTTTGCCTATCAGAAGGCCGTGATATGTGTAGAATTCATCTCCAGCCTCTATAATGCCCCCCCCCCCCCCTGGTCATCAACGCCCCCCTTATCTTAATAGTAAAAATACGAAATATCATTAGTAATTTTCTAATTTTTATAGTTTGCCCATTAAAAACTGTTCAAAGTCGTTTTCTCATATCAGTGACATCAAAGAAAATGGGCTCAGGGGTGACTATGATTTTATATCCAATATTTTCGTCATCAGACAAAAATCGTAATTTCTCGTTTTTTCTTTTTCGGGAGAGGGGTGTATTTCTTTGCTTGTCCTGCTCTTATGCCTTAAGTAATATAATATTTAGATGTTTTAGGCCATCAAGTGACATAATACCTAGAAAAACTCGGAAGGTTTTTTCCCTAAATCAAAATTTTAATTTTTGGTGAATATTTATTTCTAGGTATCCCTCCATCACCAGCCGGGCTTTCACTAAAGTTATTGCTCGTTTTTTTCTTGCTGTGTGCTTATTTACTGTTCGATTTTGATAAAACTTTGTGTGCTTGTTCCAGGTGGAAAAACAAACATAATGACAGAGCGAATTTAAATTCAAGACATCCTTTATTTTCCCTGTAGGATGATAAAACTTACAGAGGATATGCTTTATTATAGTGCTAATAATGCCTGAAAATTTCATTAGCGTGTCTTGATTAGTGTATTTTTGGGAAATGTTTTTTACGATTGGCACCCCTTGAAAGTGTAGCCTACCCTAAATAAATTTAAGGATGAGGCAACTTTCCTCGGATCGTGACCTGCGGGTGTACTGTCAGGATCCGCTCTGCAATTGAATTATGTGATTTTCGCTCTGAGTTGATTCAGAGATAAATTTGAGCCTGATGTTTCTCCCCTGAATAGTTGACCACCCTTGAAGTCTGAAGTTCTACGAAGATAGACCTTTAGGCATTCTACTGGACATAGAGATGCATCTTCTTTCAGAGGGCAGATTCTCCAGGGACCCCACCTGTTGGTGGGTAACTCATTCTTGGCGAGAAACGTAGGATCCGGAAACAGGTTCAGTTCCCCCCCATCCAGGAACTGAACACGACCTGCCTTTCTCGAGAGGGCTACGATCTCACTAACCCTGGCCCCGGACGCGAGTGCAAATAGGAAAATAACTTTTTGTGTCAAATCCTTTAACGCACATTCTTCATTGCTCAACAGAGAAGCGAAATGGAGAACTTTGTCTAAAGACCATGAAATGGGCTTTGGAGGTGCTGAAGGTCTGAGCCTAGCGCAGGCTTTCGGAACTTTATTAAAGATCTCGTTACCTAGGTCGACCTGGAAGGCATATAGAATGAGTCTCGTCATAGCAGACTTACACACTGAAATCGTGTTTGCTGCCAACCCTTGATCATGGAGGTTGATGAAGAAAGATAAGCAGAAGTCTGTCGAGATCTCCTGCGGACTCTTCGCCTTAACAAAGGCCACCCATTTTCACCAAGATGACTCATATTGCCTTCTAGTAGATTTGCACTTATATTCCTCTAGGAAGTCTATGCTGGCTTTCGAAATCCCGAAACGCTTTCTCACTGCAAGGGCGAGAAAATCATGAGCTGCAGGGTCCCGGTTTTCTGTAATGAAGCGCAGACAGTCGACTTCTGGACTCGCTGGGTCAGAACTGGATGTGGTAGCGGCACAAACTTCAGCTGTAGTTCCAACGCCAAGGGGAACCACACGCTGTTCGGCCACTTGTGGGCCACTATTGCCGCTACCCCCTTGAAGGATCTCAGTTTGTTGAGGACCCCCAACAGAAGGTTGTGAGGGGGGAACAGATAAATCCTGGACCATCTGTTCCAGTCGAGGGACATCGCGTCCACTGCTTCCGCTAAGGGGTCCTCGTACGGGGACACGTACAGGGGCAAATTCTTGTTGTCTTTTGTCGCAAAGAGGTCTATCTGCAATTCTGGGACTTGATTCAGAATGAAGGAGAATGATCCTGCGTCTAAGGACCATTCCGACTCTATCGGTGTGAACCTGGATAGAGCGTCCGCTGTCACGTTGCGGCCTCCTTGAAGGTGAACTGCCGACAGGTACCACTTCTTCTTTTCCGCCAATCGGAAAATGGCCAACATCACCTGATTGAGAGGTGGTGACCTCGACCTTGTCGATTCAAGCATCTCACAACTACCTCACTGTCCATCACCAATCTTATGTGGATCGAGTGACGCGGGGAGACTTTCTTTAAGGTAAGGAGCACTGCCATAGCTTCTAGAAAGTTTATGTGAAAGGTCCTGAATAGCTTGGACCAAGTCCCCTGGACTTTTTTCCGATGAGAGTGACCTCCCCATCCCTCCTTTGAGGCGTCTGAGTGAATCGTCATCGACGGGGGAGGTGGCTGAAGAAGAACCGACTTCTTTAGATGTCTGGCTTGGGACCAAGGCCTGAGGAGAGTACGTAGCCGAGGCGGCACTGGTCTTCTCAGATCTCTTCGCGCGTTTGATGCATACCTTCTCCAAACTCCGGTTGCATCCATTAGCTGTGCTCTTAGCACTGGGTCTGTCACCGAAGGAAACTGGAGAGAGCCTAATACCCTCTCCTGTTCGCGTCTTGATATCCTTTCGGAATCTAGAAGTCTCTTGACAGAACCCGCTATCTCCTTCCTTTTCTTCGCCGGGATGGAGAAACGGTGTGACAAAAGGTCCCAGTGGATTCCCAGCCACTGGAACTTTTGAGATGGAGAAAGTCGAGACTTTTTTCTGTTGATCTTGAAGCCTAGGTACTCTAGGAACTGTATCACTTGACTGGAAGCTTGCAAGCATTCTGTCTCAGATGCTGCCCACACCAGCCAATCGTCCAGGTAGGCTACTACCTGAATTCCCTTTAGGCGTAATTGTTTGAGAGCTGCGCTCGCAAGCTTCGTGAAAATCCTTGGGGCTATGTTTAGCCCGAATGGCATGGCTCTGAAGGCGTATAGTCTCCGTTGTAGCCTGAACCCTAGGTAGGTGGGAGAGTCGACGGCTGATTGGAATTTGCCAATAGGCGTCTGACAAGTCTATAGATACTGAGTATGCCCTCTTGGGCAGTAAGGTCCTTATGTGTCGCAGTGTTAGCATTTTGAATTTGCAATTCACTATGAACTTGTTGAGTGGCGACAAGTCCAGAATGACTCTGAGCTTTTCCGAGTCTTTCTTGGGAACACAAAACAGCCTCCCTTGGAATTTGATGGTCTTCACCTTTCGGATCACATTTTTCTCCAACAGTTCTTGAACGTACTCCTCCAGAACGGGGGTGGAGTGTTGGAAAAACTGAAGGCACGGGAGTGGAGTGCTGTACCAGCTCCAGCCCAGTCCATTCTTGAGTAGGCTGTGGGCCCAGGGATCGAAGGTCCATCGATCCCGAAATTTCAGCAGTCTCCCTCCTACCGGTATCATTTCACTTGGACTGCCGTCCTGAGGTCTTGCCTCCCTGACCACGACCACCCCTGAATCCCCTTCCCCTTGAGGGGCGCCTAGACGAGCCTCTGGCTGCTCCTCTAGGCTTTGCTCGAAAGGAAGAAGACTGTCCTTCGAACGTTGGGGTGAATGCCGTGGACTGAGTCGACACAGCCTGGGGTACCCACTGAAAAGTGGTTGAGGTTTGTGCCACCATCTGGGGCACTGGAGGCAATGGCAATTGCAGTTGCTGTTGCTGTCTAGAGGGCTTGGCTGGCCGAGACGGTAGCCTAGTCCTCATAGTCTTCCTCTTTGGTTGAGGACCCTCATCCGGGGAAGACTTTCTTTTGATAGCCAGGCCCCACTTCTGGAGAAGGTTTCTATTCTCCATGGCGGCCTTATCAACAACTTCTTTGACCACATCGGTAGGGAAAAGGTCTTTTCCCCAAATGTTGGAGGAGATTAATTTCCTTGGCTCGTGCCTCACCGTAGCCCCGGTGAACACGAACTCCCTAAAAGCTCTCCTCGCCTTGACTAAGCCATAAAAGTCCTTCGTCACCGTGGCCAGGTGAGTCTTAGCCACCACCATGAACATTTCATGGACCTTGGGGTCACTTGCCATCGTCTCAAGAGTAGTCTGAAGAGACATTGAGGCAGCCAGTCTTTCTTTTGTCTCAAACTCTCTTCGCAAAAGAAAGTCAGACAGCTTGGGGAGGTCCTCGCCGAATTGCCATCCGGCAATATCAGCCTCCAACTTTCCCACTGAGAACGTCAGATGGACGTCCTTCCAGTCTTTGTGGTCCATAGGCAGGGCCAGGGTTTACACTCCTCCAGGGAGGGGCAAGGCTTGCCGGCCTCGACTGCTTTTAGGACAGCCGCAAACCCTTTCTGTAAAAAGGGGAAGGCTCTAGCAGGAGAGGACACAAAGGAAGGGAGCTTCTTGCTCAATGCAGCTACCTTCGAGTTAGAGAAGCCCCTCTCCTTCATCGAGGATGAAAGTAGAGCTTGAGCCTTAGCATGGTCCATCACTATGACCTCCTTCGGCTCTTCTCCTCCTTTGAAGCTGGTTCCTTTCTCAGTCGGACATAACAGTCCGGATATGATGCCTTGCTGGGCCAGAATTCCACCTCCTCTAGGGGAACTGAGCCCAGCTTATCCGAGATGACGATCTTTCCAGTCGTCATCGGCATGTGCTCAGCATACCTCCATGGGTTAGCATCTGAGCACAAGGGAAGGTCTTTCACATTGAGCCTTTTCTGGGGCCCATGTGATTCTGCAAGGCACTGCATCCGCAGTTCCATAGCAGCCGCCTTCTCCTGATTCTCCTTCTGCATTTGTTGGATCATTCCAACAATCGAAGAGAGGGCCTGTCCCAGCTCTACTGGGAGACCGGCCGATGTTGAGGGAATAGGCTCCGGAATCTGAACCGGAGTAGCCGACACCTCGTCGACCTCTTCCTCTACTACGTCCGGGGCTTGAACTTCATCCTGGCCTTCTGCCAGGAGGTCTTCTTCCAAACGCTCGTCCACGTCAGACATCCTGTCATCTAACTGGATGTCTTGCATCGCGACCGCGACTTCAGCATCCACCTGGATCTGACTTTGGGGGATCTCCTCTTGAGGCTGGGGAATCACTGCATCAGCTGATGCCTTAGGGAAAAGATACGCCCTCATCTTCTCACTTGGAAGATAAGGGCCAGAGGGGTTCTTTTGGAAGCCCCTTACCCTGGTACGAAGCTTCTCCCTTGCTATATCCCTTGATTCCGCCGTCCTAGGGGAATCAAAGGCCTCAGTAATCAGGTTAGTGCACACAGTACATACCTGAGAGTCCCAATACTGGAGATCATCCTTGGAGACAGCGCATGCTGCGTGTCTCCTACAAAACTCATATCCGCAGAGGTTCTTGCTGCGGACGTTGCAGAAAACATTTCCGCACTTCGGAGGGTCCTCCTGTAAAGAGAAGAAATTTCCATGAGTTTCAAGTGAACTATGTATCACTGGATATGCATAGTATAGCATAAAAATTCATAAAGGAAAGACACACACTTGTGTTTCCCTCACAACCCATTGTTGCAGCCTTCCAGAAAATAAAATCAAATGGTTAATCTCTTCTAGAGTAACCAGTGCAAAGTTTCCAGAAGAAACAGGTGAAGCTCACACCTAAGCAATGATTTTAAAACCCTGGATAATAGACAGGAAAGAACTCACTTTCCTATCTGTAGGGCAACAGCAAAGGACTGTGCAAGAAAACACAAAAGTGTTAGAACACACAGTGCTGTACCAAAACCCATACTATAGTTTTCTTCTTACTGTATATTTTATACTGAAGAATACTAGTACAGTATAGGAGGATACGTGCCGGCTGGCACACACCATAACTAGCTTTAAAGTATACTACTTAACAGCTATGAGGCGGCAGAACTCTGGTTCAAATGCATGTGCCGGCCGGCAGCAATTGCCGGCTGGCAACAGCCAATGTCGGCCGGCAATGGCTGCCGGCCGGCAACTACACAAGGTAGTACCCAGCTGCCGGCAACTACACAAGGTAGTACCCAGCTGCCGGCCACACTCTTGGTGACCGGCAGACAAGGGCTGACATTAGCCGGCCGGCAAAGGTACAGGACCGATGCCAGCCGGCAGCAAAAGAACCAGAGGACTACACCCGCCCGGCTGCCGGCCTCATAGGCCGGCATCCGGGTCGGGTACAGCACTAGAAGAAAAATTAGATGGATGCCGGGATAAGAGTGTACACTACCTCCAAGCCCGGCAATCCGAAAGAGTGCATATAAGGAAGGGGAGAATCTAATTCAGGCTTCCTGACCAATGCCGTCTGGCTCTACAGGCAGGCATGGATGAGAGACCAAGGGAGGTCCGGGCAACACTCAAAATATAAGACCCTTGCCAGCCGGCAGCTCTGCCGGCCGGCAAGGGGCTGAGTCAATTTCACATCCTAACCTATTCTAGGTCCAGATGTAGAACGACGTACAGTACTGTAATGGCTAGGCAATTACGGAGATAGAGGGGGAAGGGACAAAAGAGGGTCCTACCAACCTTGCTTTAGTGACGGATCACCCGCAGCCAAGAAACTCATCTTAGCCTAAGGGAGATCCAAGGGGGGAGGCCAGCAATACTTGCCAGCTCCCAGAGCACCAAAGCAAGGAAGGTGTTGCTACTCCCAGGGAAAGAAACTTATCCCCCCCCCCCCGAGAACAGCAACAAGGACTAGTCTGGTAGATCACAAAAGAAGGAATCATATCCACAGAAACCTTCGGTAGTGACCTAAGGAGGCTAAGCCACCTTTGTCTGTGTCAGGCCAGCGAGGGAGACTCTACCCCAAGCCAGACAAACACAGACTCAGACTAAAAAACTCTGTTGTTCTGTCCCTCTTTGAACCAGACTTACTGGAACAGGAAGGTACAGTAACACCCCAGTATAGTTTTATCGAAAATTAATTCAGAAAAAACCACTTATGGATAAGCCCAAGGCTTAAACAGAGGGAAAGGGATTGCATACCTTCTCCGAAGAAAAGAAAGCAACCGGGGAGTATGAGAAAGTATACTAAGGCTCCATAAGCAACTTAGCCTAGGCACCAAGAGAATCGATTACCTAAATCACCGAAACTCACTCGTATACTATCTTGGAAATATTCCACACAATCTTAAATGTATAAAATATAGCCTAAAGCTTCAATAAAATTTTAATACACTCGGAAAAACCAAATTCATGCATGAAGTACTAGGACCAAACGACTAGGCTACATGGCCTAGCGTAGGCCAGAATGGCGAATACTTCGCCAAAATAATACTAAGCACGAAAGGAAATCCTATGTAATGCTAAATAGCTAAAATTTATTAAAGCAAAACAACCGGGAATGTCGCTCTAACTAAACTTATACCTAGCGAGCGACAGCGTCCATGACGCCTCCGGTAGGCTACGGCTCTTGTAACAAAGATTAATCCTATTAATCACTCAAAAATTTACCATAAGGCTACATTTATACATAAAAGACATTGTACTCAACTTATCAGAGGCCGACGAAGACGGAGAAGCCATGAAAAGCAGAATAAATCCAAGATTTGCGAGAAACACAGGAAAAAACACCAAGTTGTTAAGCTACGCAAAAAGGAATACAGATTTGGCGCCAGGCACGCTTATGAAACGGGAGATAGGGAGCCTTGGGAGCGGCTCCCCCTTTTTCTTTCCCGAATTCGTTTCTTGCCAATTGCCCCCTGCGAGATGAAATCTCTGTCAGGGTGCAGATTGCCATGTGGCGTGTCAAGAATACGTCCTCTGATATGTTGCGATATCCCTTTTAGGAGGGATATTTGCTCCAGGAGTTAGAATTCTGGTACCTTAAGGTAAATTCTCTGGGAATATCGCCATAGTTGTAATATACCCTAGGAAGCTACCCTATAGGAACTTCCATCAGGACGACATGGCTTGAGCCCAAAAATATATATATATACACACACAGTATGCAAAAATGAGCGAGTATTATTGTATGTTACAATTTCTACTTTTTTATATCATTAAAATAATATACTTTTTAATAAAAAAAATACTCAATTATATCGAATGACATACCTAGAGATTATATTTATAACGAAATTGAAGATATAAGATTTTTCAAAACGACCACAACAAACAATTTAATGTTTTACTTTCGACTCAAAATTAACTAATCTCCACCATAAGATTTATGTAACACTTTGCAACAAATATTCATTGTAGCGTATCACTAATTATGAAGAAAGGAAATCTGGATTTTCATTTATCAGCATTAGATAACCACTAAACTATTCTTGGTAAACCAATAAACCCATTGGTGATCACAAATGGTAAGCGTGCACACCATGTCCAGGTTTCGCGCCTAATAATTTTTATAGATACGACATGAATTGTGTTTTTATATTTGTACATACATACATATACCAAAGGCACTTCCCCCAATTTTGGTTGGTAGCCAACATCAACAAAGAAACAAAACAAAAAGGGAACCTCTACTCTCTACGTTCCTTCAGCCTAACCAGGGACTCAACCGAGTTCAGCTGGTACTGCTAGGGTGCCACAGCCCAACCTCCCACATTATCCACCACAGACTAAGCTTCATAATGCTGAATCCCCTACTGCTGCTACCTCCGTGGTAATTCTAAAGCACCGGAGGAAGCGGCAGGGCATACCGGAACTGCGTCACAATCGCTCGCCATTCATTCCTATTTCTAGCAAGCTCTCTTGCCTCTCTCACATCTATCCTCCTATCACCCAGAGCTTTCTTCACACCATCCATCCACCCAAACCTTGGCCTTCCTCTTGTACTTCTCCCATCAACTCTTGCATTCATCACCTTCTTTAGCAGACAACCATTTTCCATTCTCTCAACATGGCCAAACCACCTCAACACATTCATATCCACTCTAGCCGCTAACTCATTTCTTACACCCGTTCTCTCCCTCACCACTTCCGTTCCTAACCCTATCTACTCGAGATACACCAGCCATACTCCTTAGACACTTCATCTCAAACACATTCAATTTCTGTCTCTCCATCACTTTCATTCCCCACAACTCCGATCCATACATCGCAGTTGGTACAATCACTTTCTCATATAGAACTCTCTTTACATTCATGCCCAACCCTCTATTTTTTACTACTCCCTTAACTGCCCCCAACACTTTGCAACCTTCATTCACTCTCTGACGTACATCTGCTTCCACTCCACCATTTGCTGCAACAACAGACCCCAAGTACTTAAACTAATCCACCTCCTCAAGTAACTCTCCATTCAACATGACATTCAACCTTGCACCACCTTCCCTTCTCGTACATCTCATAACCTTGCTCTTACCCACATTAACTCTCAACTTCCTTCTCTCACACACCCTTCCAAATTCTGTCACTAGTCGGTCAAGCTTCTCTTCTGTGTTTGCTACCAGTACAGTATCATCCGCAAACAACAACTGATTTACCTCCCATTCATAGTCATTCTCGCCTACCAATTTTAATCCTCGTCCAAGCACTCGAGCATTCACCTCTATCACCACTCCATCAACATACAAGTTAAACGACCACGGCGACATCACACATCCCTGTCTCAGCCCCACTCTCACCGGAAACCAATCACACACTTCATTTCCTATTCTAACACATGCTTTACTACCTTTGTAGAAACTTTTCACTGCTTGCAACAACCTTCCACCAACTCCATATAACCTCATCACATTCCACATTGCTTCCCTATCAACTCTATCATATGTTTTCTCCAGATCCATAAACGCAACATACACCTCCTTACCTTTTGCTAAATATTTCTCGCATATCTGCCTAACTGTGAAAATCTGATTCATACAACCCCTACCTCTTCTAAAACCACCCTGTACTTCCAAGATTGCATTTTCTGTTTTATCCTTAATCCTATTAATCATTACTCTACCATACACTTTTCCAACTACACTCAACAAACTAATACCTCTTGAATTACAACACTCATGCACAAAGCCAATCTACTGGTACCATTGACAACACAAAACACATATTAAACAATCTCACCAACCATTTAAGTACAGTCACACCCCCTTCCTTCAACATCTCAGCTTTCACACCATCCATACCAGATGCTTTTCCTACTCTCGTTTCATCTAGTGGTCTCCTCACTTCCTCTATTGTAATCTCTCTCTCATTCTCATCTCCCATCACTGGCACCTCAACACCTGGAACAGCAATTATATCTGCCTCCCTATTATCCTCAACATTCAGCAAACTTTCAAAATATTAAGCCCTCCTTTTCCTTGCCTCCTCTCCTTTTAACAACCTTCCATTTCCATCTTTCACTGTCTCCTCAATTCTTGCGCCAGCCTTCCTTACTCTCTTCACTTCTTTCCAAAACTTCTTATTCTCTTCATATGACTGACCCAATCCCTGACCCCACCTCAGGTCAGCTGCCCTCTTTGCCTCACGTACCTTGTGCTTTACTTCCACATTTTTCTCTCTATATTTTTCATACTTCTCTATACTATTACTCTGCAGCCATTCTTCAAAAACCCTCTTTTTCTCTTCCACTTTTACCTTCACTCCTTCATTCCACCATTCACTGCCCTTCCTCATGCTGCCTTCAACAACCTTCTTGCCACATACATCACTTGCAATTCCAACAAAATTTTCTTTTGCTAATTTCCACTCCTCCTCTAAATTACCAGTTTCTCTTACTCTTACCTCGTCATATGCCATTTTCAACCTTTCCTGATATTTACTTTTTACCCCCGGTTTTATTAGCTCTTCAACCCTCACTAGCTCCCTTTTACATCCACCTACTCTATTCCCCCACTCTTCTGCTACAACTAATTTTCCTTCCACCAAAAAATGATCAGACATACCGTTAGCCATACCCCTAAACACGTGCACGTCTTTCAATCTTCCAAACATTCTTTTAGTTATCAACACATAATCCATTAATGCCCTTTCTACTACTCTTCCATTTGCCTCTCTTACTCATGTATACTTAATTTTATCTTTCTTTTTAAAAAAGCTAGCACTTATTACCATCTCTTGTTCAACACACATATCTACCGGTCTCTCACCAATCTCATTTTCACCTGGTACGCCATACTTCCCAATGACACCTACCTCTCCAGCGCCCACTCTAGCATTTTTAAGTCACCTAGGACAACTACATAATTCCTTCTACCCAGTCCTTCTACACACCTAGTTAATTCAGTCCAGATCTCATTCCGCTCTTCTTCACTTCTCTCACTACCTGGCCCATAAGCACTGACAAACGCCCAACATTTATATTTGTATGCCGTATATACACATGCACACTTCCATGCGCATGTGCATCAACATATATACATATATGTATGTATGTATGTTTGTTTGTATGTATGTATGTATGTATGTATACGCATTCACTGTATGTATACATTTATATACATCTAGATGTCTATTCCATCCCTCATGGATACCTCAACAGAGCGTTACAATCCCCTATGTGATTAAGTATTTTGGAATGTGGTTTCTTCCTCCTTACATGTGTTTACTCCTTGTTGACCAACCTGGCTTCTAAATTACTGTATAGGTCAACACAACAACGATAGATCTACTTAAACCATTTCTCAGAAATCAAATCTATGATTTTCTCTGCTAGTCGAGAATACTGATCCATAGACATTGAGTGCTTATATATATATATATATATATATATATATAGCCTAAATCCATTTCTGAGTGGGGATAGCTTAACACAGTAAAGGGTTTGCGTATTTCCATGATCATCAAAGCTGTACTAGTCAGAGCCACCCATACTAGGTTACTTTGCTGTGAGAGATCAGACGAAAGTCTCCCACCATCACCAATCAGCTGTGGGCAGCGTGGTGATGAAATCGGGCCAAACCCCAGACATGAATTGACAGGCCTTTGTTTTTCAGTGGATTAGAAACAGCTGCATTCATTGTTATATACATATACAGTGTATATATATATATATATATATATATATATATATATATATATGTGTGTGTATATATATGTGTGTATATATATATATATATATATATATATATATATATGTGTGTATATATATATATATATATATATATATATATATATATATATATATATATATATATATAGTTTGTGTGTGTGTGCGCGTGTGTCTGCACGCTTTTGTTTTGTAGGTATCATCAGACTCACAATAAGAATAAAAATGTACTTGTATCGTAATTATACATGAAAGATGATCTTTAAATGGGCAGTCACTTAATTATTACAGTTGAGTCGGATTCACGAAAAGAGGATAATACCATGGCTTGAATATAAGTCATGACCCTAGCCGGTAATATTTATTACACAAGCAAACACGTTCATATATATATATATATATATATATGTGTGTGTGTGTGTGTGTGTGTATGTATGTGTGTGGGTGTGTGTATATATATATATATATATATATACACATATACACATGCATACATACATACATACATAAAATGCATGCGCGTGTGTTCATTGAAACACTGACATCGCCCTGAGGTCAATTAAAAGTATGTTTTCCTCTTTTTGTAAAAGCTATGTAAGACGAAATCGTAGCCTATGACAGTGTGGCTCACCTTTCTGACTTTTATTTTCTTATGGATTTCCGCTCCTTCTTTTCACATAGATATGCTGAAATTTCACACCAACAAAATCAACTAAAAATGGAAGATTAATTCCTATCTTATCTGATGGAGGACTGTTTGTAACTTAACATGGACGTAATCAGGCGTCTATTGTATAGAGCCAACTTCAGCAAGTTGATTAGATCAAGTACACTTGTACAATACCATATTGTCTACTCTCAAGTTATGTAACACTTAGCGCGTGTACAAGTGTTACCGGAGCAATTATAGTCTATATCTTTTGATCTAATAAGAACATAGGAAATCGATTTATATACCACAGACATTGGAATTGGCACTAGAGTCTCTGTCTTAGCTTTTATAATGTCCCCTATCACGTATTGATATAAAGGACTATTCCCTGTAATGAATATTTTTGCATTAATTTAATGCGAGATGTTT
>NC_090736.1:61345262-61382762 GCF_036898095.1 Palaemon carinicauda | reverse complement strand
TATATGTATATATAGTATATAAATATATGCTTATGTACTTTTATACTTGTGTGTATACTTATATACATATATAAAACAAATATATATGTATATATATATGCATATATATATATATATATATATATGTATATACATGTACATGCATATGCATATTTAAAGGGAATATATATATATATATATATATATATTATATATTTCTCGACGCGTATCGACGAAAAAAGTGTATATATCTATATCTATCTATCTATCTATATCTATCTATCTATCTATCTATCTATCTATCTATCTATCTCTCTCTCTCTCTCTCTATATATATATATATATATATATATGTGTGTGTGTGTGTGTGTGTATGTGTGTATCCTTTTGTTACCGAATGTAGTCATTATAATTGTGTTTGTGTGTAAAACCATCCTTTGACATGTCACCTGTGAGGTCTTGCGTGTGACATAGATAATCTTATGAATTAATTAATCAATTTATCTATGAAATCACCAGTGTTGGAAGGTCGTGTGATTTGAGATGGTAATTTATTTTATGTAATTGCTGAAAATTTACCTTTTTTAAATGTTCATTTCGTTAAGGTTTCTTCTTTTTGTATAATTGTGGAGGAGTTAGGTTTGGCTATCAGTATACTTACAATAGATTGTATTCATCTTTACTTATACATTTCAATCAATAGTTTCATGAGCTATGGATAGAAATAATGATAAAAAGGTAAGGCAAAACATTTATATCAATTTGTACATTATCCCATATCGGTAATTCCAAATTTCTTTGATGCGAGAACACTTTTCCCACCTCCTGACCGGCGAGTGTCTCCTTACTAAATGATAGTCTCAATGTATTTGATAAGAGCTGTCCTTACTCCACTTGGTACTGGAGGCGCTGATTCAATCGATCAGTTGACCATTACGGGAAGAAGTTCATTTTGACCTCGCCTTCCCACGTATGATTCAGAAACGGTTGGCCACAGCTAAGTCGAAATATTGCATAAATTCGTAGACTTCCTCACGCAATCGTTATGATACTTTATCACCTAAATAGCCTATCCCTCGGGCTCTGAATTCTATTGGTTATGATAGTCTCTCCATCTAATCTTTTAACCTTCCTCATAAAATCTAGATATAGCTCATGAATCTACGTCAATTAATTTTTAATGACGTCGCATAAGTTTTTAATTTCCGATTATCATCTCTGCTTTTACTAAGTACTCTAAACCTCGTAGATTAAACTTATACACACGAACACACACACACACACACACACATATATATATATATATATACATATTATATATATATATATATAATATATATATAATATATATATATATATATATATATAATATATATATATATAATATATATATTATATATATACATATATATATATATATATATATGTATATATGTATATATGTATATATATATATATATATATATGTATATATGTATATATGTATATATGTATATATGTATATATATATATATATATATATGTCTATACATGCATATTTGCCAATAATTCTAACAAAATACAGTTAGGAAATAATCTTTTTAACGTAGAATAATATCTTTTCATTGTTCCCTGAAACTAGAATTCTTTACGAAACTCCTGTCAGTAACAGGAATTTAAAAGTGTTTAGAAAGATACGTACACAAGAATCCCTTCCATGGAAATAAAAACAAGAAAACATTTTGCTGTTCCTACGAATCATCAAACTCTAAGGAAAGGGATTACAATTAGAATGAGAGAGAGAGAGAGAGAGAGAGAGAGAGAGAGAGAGAGAGAGAGAGAGATATTTGTATATAGAATTTGAATAGAGTGTATTGAAATTAATTGTCACTTTGTTCATTGATCATCTTTGCGAAAGCTGAATGGCAGTAAAGAAATTATAAGCTTAAAGCCATGAGAGAGAGAGAGAGAGAGAGAGAGAGAGAGAGAGATTTGTAAATAGCATTTGAATAAAAAGTATTGAAATTAACTTTCACTTTGTTCATTGATCATCTTTGCGAATGCTGAATGGCAGTTACGAAATTATAAGCTGAAGGCCATGAGAGAGAGAGAGAGAGAGAGAGAGAGAGAGAGAGAGGCCATGAGAGAGAGAGAGAGAGAGAGAGAGAGAGAGAGACCATATGTTATACGAGCAATAATTGACTGAGGCAGTTCCATGAATACAATGCATGACATTATCTTTACAAAGGAATGGTTACTTCATTATTCTTCAATCAAGGTTTAAAATCGAATAGCTGTCTTAGTTAAAAGATTTGATACTGTTATATAATCAGTTAGTACTTTAGGCTTATCTCTTGATACTTGACGCCATATACCACTCTCTCCATAAGGAAAGTGGCGTTAATTGTACTTGATACTACATAGCACTTTGTCTAAGAGGAAAATGGCGTTGATTCCAATGTATTTTCCCTTCCTAAGCGATCTGAATTTTTAATGTTTAATGAGAGAGAGAGAGAGAGAGAGAGAGAGAGAGAGAGAGAGAGAGAGTTGAATTTTCCACCAATACGTGAACATTCTGAAATTTATTTTTGTAAATGTATATGAACGAATTAACTTTCAAACAATACTTTCAGTTCAACAGTATATGAATATTTTAATTCAATGTAAGTTATTCGATTTGAAGTGAATCGTTATCATGTAGCTTAAAAAGGAATCTTGCATCACATTGAAATATTGGGTGAAAATCGCACGAAAATCGCTTTAGATATCATTAACTTCTGCGGGTCATTAGCCTCACATAACTCATCATTAACTTGTGCGAAAAAATTAATGCACCTCTGAATAGTAGAGACATTGGGTTGAATTCGATTTAGACAGGTACCAATAATGCATTAGCACTTTAGGATTAATGACTTCATTCGGAGCCATAAGGACATATCCTATTCTATTGATAATGATTTATAGATTACAAATCAAAGCATGTGATGGCATAATTGCTGGTTTTATTTAGACCGAAAACTGACACTGACAGACGTAAGTACGTGAAGTAATAGAATGATGCAATTTACTTTGTTTCTGTTGCCGACGGAATTAATGGAATACTTTGTGTTTTGATTGTGTTTATTAACCGTATATTTAGATAACTGACAAACGGCCTTTGATGAAACATTACATTGATAAACCTAAGGATTGTTATTGAGATGATTCAGTTTTGGGATTGATTAGTTAGGATACGTTTTCACTATGTTCCCGGTGGCCCGAAACGGAGTAGCGAGGACCGCTGGAAACATAAAGAAAACATAGCATATATTTTTAGCCAGCATCCACACCAGTCAGGGCCTGTCATGTTTGCCAATCCTGTTCCACAGAGTTGTATAAGGCTTTTTCGCGTCCATCCTGTTTTGTTCACGGTGGCCCGAAACGGAGTAGGGAGGACCGCTGGAAACATAAAAAAAACATAGCCTATATTTTTAGCCGGCATCCACGCCAGTCAGGGCCTGTCACGTTTGCCATTCCCGTTCCACAGAGTTGTATAAGGCTTTTTCGCGTCCATCCTGTTTTGTTCACGGTGGCCCGAAACGGAGTTGCGAGGAGCGCCGGAAACTTAAAGAAAACATAGCATATATTTTTAGCCAGCATCCACGCCAGTCAGGGCCTGTCACGTTTGCCAATCCCGTTCCACAGAGTTTTATAATGTTTTTTCGTGTCTATCCCATTTGGTTCACGGTGGCCCGAAACGTAGTTGCGAGAACCGCCGGAAAGATAAAGAAAACATAGCATATATTTTTAGCCGGCTTCCACGCCAGTCAGGGCCTGTCACGTTTGCCAATCCCATTCCACAGAGTTGTATAAGGTTTTTTTCGCGTCCATCCCGTTTTGTTTACGGTGGCCCGAAACGGAGTTGCGAGGACTGCCGGAAACTTAATGAAAACATAGCATATATTTTTAGCCGGCATCCACGCCAGTCAGGGCCTGTCACCTTTGCCAATCCCGTTCCACAGAGTTGTATGAGGTTTTTTTGTGTCCATCCTGTTTTGTTCACGGTGGCCGGAAACGGAGTTGCGAGGACTGCCGGAAACATAAAGAAAACATAGCATATATTTTTAGCCGGCATCCACGCCAGTCAGGGCCTGTCACGTTTGCCAATCCCGTTCCACAGAGTTGTATAAGGTTTTTTCGCGTCCATCCTGTTTTGTTCACGGTGGCCCGAAACGGAGTTGCGAGGACCGCCAGAAACATAAAGAAAACAAAGCCTATATTTTTAGCCGGCATCCACGCCAGTCAGGGCCTCTAACGTTTGACAATCCCGTTCCACAGAGTTGTATGAGGTTTTCTCGCGTCCATCCGGTTTTGTTCATGGTGGCCGGAAACGGAGTTGCGAGGAGCGCCGGAAACATAAAGAAAACATAGCATATATTTTTAGCCGGCATCCACGCCAGTCAGGGCCTCTCACGTTTGACAATCCCGTTCCACAGAGTTGTATGAGGTTTTTTCGCGTCCATCCTTTTTTGTTCGCGGTGGCCCGTAACGGAGTTGCGAGGATCGCCGGAAACAGAAAGAAAACATAGCATATATTTATAGCCGGCATCCACGCCAGTCAGGGCCTGTCACGTTTGCCAATCCCGTTCCACAGAGTTGTATAAGATTTTTTCGCGTCCATCGTGTTTCGTTCACGGTGGCCCGAAACAGAGTTGCGAGGAGCACCGGAAACATAAAGAAATCATAGCATATATTTTTAGCCGGCATCCACGCCAGTCAGGGCCTGTCACGTTGGCCAATCCCGTTCCACAGAGTTGTATAAGGTTTTTTCGCGTCCGTCCTGTTTTGTTCACGGTGGCCCGAAACGGAGTTGCGAGGACCGCCGGAAACATAAAGAAAACATAGTATATATTTTTAGCCGGCATCCACGCCAGTCAGGGCCTGTCACGTCTGCCAATCCCATTCCACAGAGTTGTATAACGTTTTTTCGTGTCCATCCCGTTTGGTTCACGGTGGCCCGAAAGGGAGTTGCGAGGACCACCGGAAACATAAAGAAAACATAGCATATATTTTTAGCCGGCATCCACGCCAGTCAGGGCCTGTCACGTTTGCCAATCCCATTCCACAGAGTTTTATAAGGTTTTTTCGCGTCCATCCCATTTTGTTCACGGTGGCCCGAAACAGAGTTGCGAGGAACGCCTGAAACATAAAGAAAACATAGCATATATTTTTAGCCAGTATCCACGCCAGTCAGGGCCTGTCACGTTTGCCAATCCCGTTCCACAGAGTTGTATAAGGTTTTTTCGCGTCCATCCCGTTTAGTTCATGGTGGCCTGAAACGGAGTTGCGAGGACCGCCGGAAACATAAAGAAAACATAGCATATATATTTAGCCGGCATCCACGCCAGTCAGGGCCTGTCACGTTTGCCAATCCCATTCCACAGAGTTGTATAAGGTTTTTCCGCGTCCATCCCGTTTTGTTCACGGTGGCCCGAAACGGAGTTGTGAGGACCGCCGGAAACTTAAAGAGAAATTCGCATATATTTTTAGCCGGCATCCACGCCAGTCAGGGCCTGTCACGTTTGCCAATCCTGTTCCACGGAGTTGTATAAGGTTTTTTTGGGTCCATCCTGTTTTGTTCACGGTGGCCCGAAACGTAGTTGCGAGGACCGCTGGAAACATAAAGAAAACATAGCATATATTTTTAGCCAGCATCCACGCCAGTCAGGGCCTGTCATGTTTGCCAATCCCGTTCCACAGAGTTGTAGTTCCACAGAGTTGTATAAGGTTTTTTCGCGTCCATCCTGTTTTGTTCACTGTGGCCCAAAACGGAGTTGCGAGGACCGGCGGAAACATAAAGAAAACATAGCCTATATTTTTAGCCGGCATCCACGCCAGTCAGGGCCTGTCACATTTCCAATCCCGTTCCACAGAGTTGTATAAGGTTTTTTCGTGTCCTTCCTGTTTTGTTCACGGTGGCCCGAAAGGGAGTTGCGAGGACCGCTGGAAACATAAAGAAAACATAGCATATATTTTTAGCCAGCATCCATGCCAGTCAGGGCCTGTCATGTTTGCCAATCCCATTCCACAGAGTTGTACAACGTTTTTTCGCGTCCATCCCATTTTGTTCACGGTGGACCGAAACAGAGTTGCGAGGACCGCCGGAAACTTATAGAAAACATAGCATATATTTTTAGCCGGCATCCACGCCAGTCAGGGCCTGTCACGTGTGTCAATCCTATTCCACAGAGTTGTATAACGTTTTTTCGCGTCCATCCCATTTGGTTCACGGTGGCCCGAAACGGGGTTGCGAGGACTGCCGAAAACATAAAGAAAACATAGCATATATTTTTAGCCAGCATCCACTTCAGTTAGGGCCTGTCACGTTTGCCAATCCCGTTCCACAGAGTTGCATAAGGTTTTTTTGCGTCCATCCTGTTTTGTTCACAGTGGCCCGAAACAGAGTTGCAGGACCCCAGGAAACATAGTGAAAACATAGCATATATTTTTAGCCAGCATCCACTTCAGTCAGGGCCTGTTACGTTTGCCAATCCCATTCCACAGAGTTGTATAACGTTTTTTCGCGTCCATCCCATTTTGTTCACGGTGGCCCGAAACGGGGTTGCGAGGACCGCCGGTAACATAAAGAAGACATAGCATATATTTTTAGCTGGCATCCACGCCAGCCAGAGCCTGTCACGTTTGCCAATCCCGTTCCACAGAGTTGTATAAGGTTTTTTCGCGTCCATCCCGTTTTGTTCTCGGTGGCCCCAAACGAGGTTGCTGGGACCGCTGGGAACATAGTGAAAACGTAGCCTTAGCACAAAGTGTCATGTCAAATATAGCTATTTCAAGTGACAAGACTTATAAAGTGCTCAAATATTTCTTAGTAGACTGCTTAATTATAATATACGTTTCAATTTTGTTTTATGTATTCATGTATAATGAATAAACACAATTTCTCGCCTAAGTTTCTCTATTCATCGTTGGGTAACTTTGCCGGAAGAATTTACCGAATGTCAAGTACGGTTTTTCTTGTTTGTTCGTATTAATAAATAATTTATAATGTATTATCAACACTGCTGTTGGTAATATTCGTGATTTTCTGTTTTAGAAATCAACAATTTTCCAGACTTGGAATGGGCAAAACTAATAAAAAAAAAAGTTGTTTCACATTGATAAAACTCGAACCTGACAGCGGCACCTTATTTATTTTTCTCCTCATCATCAATATCCCTTATATAATAAAGAGCAACTTCCTATCTATCTATCTATCAGTGTGTACACACACACACACACACACACACACATATATATATATATATATATATACATACTTACATACATTAAAATACACAATTTTCCGTGTATTTATGATAAATAAAATAATCCACAATGTATGAAAAAAGAAATTGATTTAGCTTTCGAAGGGACCATATCCCTTCCTCTTCAGAAAACAAATAGTTACAATTTTTTTAAAAAGAGGTACAAAAAGGTTCTCGTGAGAGATAAAAAACCCGTTACAGTCTTAGCGAACATTAACAGCATTTCACAATGCTTTGTTTACATCTTTTAACAATTCCTTAACAATAGATACATTGTTTTTTTTACAATAGCATTTAAAAACTGATCCAATTTAAAATTACTTTGATATATATATATATATATATATATATATATATCAAATTATTTGAATTCTGCTTCAAGGCATTGATATCAATTTGTCCATATTCTTAAAATTTATTGGATGATTTTCCCGTGGCATATGTTTAAAAACAGCGCTATTTTCATCTCCTCTTCTAATGGAATCTCTATGTTTGCATTTTCTTCTTTCAAAATCTACTGACTCTCGTATGTATACCTGATCACATAAACCACATGATAGTTTATATATACATGTTTGTTTCGCAGCCTTTCCTTTCCCTAATTTTGTCAACACCTTAATAGTTAAATTATTTTTATATAGCCCAACTAGTTTACAACTTTTTAGGCAGGTGTCAAGTAATTTGTTGTCTTGGCCTTTTTGAGGAATTATAAGAAGACATTCATCAACTTTCAGAACTTTTTTTTCCTTTGCAACATAAGATGTCTTCCTTACTTTTAAGTGTGTGCTTTTTCGATAAACCTAGAAGCCTAGCCATGATTTTTGAAATCCCTTTTAAGATTATTTATTTCATATTAAAAAAAGTCATTGTCACAAACTGTATATGTCCTTAAAGATAAGTTAGAAATAACCCCTAATTTTGTAGTTTTTTATGGTTAAGGAATTGTTAAAAGATGTAAACAAACTACCGTGAAATGCTGTTAATGTCCGCTAAGACTGTAACGGGCTTTTTATCTTACGAGAACCTTTCTGTATCTCTTTTTCAAAAATTTGAAACTATTTGTTTTCTGAAGAGGAATGAGATGGTCCCTTCGAAAGCTAACTAAATTTAATTTTTCATACATTGCAGGTTATTTATATATATATATATATATATATATATGTGTGTGTGTGTTTCTTATCATGCTGAGCAACATTGCCAAAAAATTACTATTCGGTCTTTCCGCGTCCATCGGGTGGGGGGAGAAAATGGTAAGGGTTGAATGTGTGTGTGTGTGTATGTATGTATGCGCGCGTCCTTGTCTTTGTGCATGTGTCTGCATATCTAAATATTTAGCCGCCATTTTTCACGGGTCACGTACCCTAGTTACTTCATAAAAGAACTTACCTGGGAGTTTTGTTTTTCTTCCTGACTTTGTACTTGAATTCAACTTCGTGCGTTGAGAGAGAGAGAGAGAGAGAGAGAGAGAGAGAGATCCATGTTTCTAGAGTAGGTAACAGTTTACTCTTTCATTATTCTTCAGTCTTTCTAATTCTCTCAACTTCGCATCTATAGTAGCATGCAAAGAACTGTTTTCTTCTATTCCCATTTATCATCTGCGATTCTCTTTCATCCTTCCATCGTCTCTTTAGTGTATATGTCAGGCATTGTTTTTCTGTCATTATTTTTGCACCATCTTCCTTTCCTAAATTACCAATTAATTCCTTTCTACCTATGAGACCCCCGGGCTTTTGCAACTTCCATCCATTAACTTGGAAATGTACCAGGATTGAATTTATCCTCCTTATATCAATCCTCTTTTCTTAGCCATCATTACTGCAATCCAAAATCATCAGTATTTCGCACATATTTAATAGCTATTGACCTTTCCTAATATGAGAGAGAGAGAGAGAGAGAGAGAGAGAGAGAGAGAGAGAGAGAGAGGAGGGTATATGTTGTAGGTTCTAGAAGGTAACTCTGAAAAGTAAAATAAAAAAATCCTAACACAAGTTAGACTTCCAGCTATTTCACGAAGGGAATTTCCCTATATCCGCAGGGCACACGGATATAACAGACTTGTGTTTAGAACACCCTCGTTAAACCCATTGTACTTTTCATGCAAACCTGGTAAACACATTTGCTAACTTTCAGTCAGTAACAAAACGACGTTTTAATTATATTCCATCGTTCAACTAATTCTGGAAGAACAACTAAGAACAGTTTAACCGAGTCTCTGCAAGACGGTGGGCGAGTGTATGAGTCATATATAAGAATTTAAACTTTCTCTCTCTCTCTCTCTCTCTCTCTCTCTCTCTCTCTCTCTCTCTCTAAATTCGTAAGTGTCGTGGTGTTTTCCTGACTTGGCTATCGGCAAATCTCTTTCCACGAGATTTATTGAAAAAGAAATGACTTGACTTTAGGACTATTAGTTACCCTCACCAATATCTCTCATGTCCTTGTTAGTACAATGGTAGCGTGTTAGCATAGCATTCACATGGCAGCAGATTGATCCCAGCCCGGAACCGTGAGTTTAAGCCGTTTACTGGGCAAGCCACTGCTGTGGTTGGGCACCACAGTGGGGGCTTTTGCTTGTCCGGCTGACGTTCTGGTGAGTATCTATTCTGATGAAACTGGAACTGAATCCAAAAACCTTTAAGCTTTAATAAATTTGAATGTTCATAAGAGTAAGAAATTACACAACGATACTTTCCAATATCAAAATATCAACCAGATTCATTTGTTATTTGAACCTTTTTATATTTAATCTAAATCAATGTAAAATAACGTTCAAGAAATAACAAATTATTGTTTCGCCTGAATTTAATCCTATCTTATAAGGATTCGCAATCACAGTCTGTTAATTCTTTCATTTCAATATTTTCTTTTTCGTTTTTAGGCAATAATATATAAATAACGTTAAGTCGTCAAGTCAGTTTCATCGATTTAAAATGGATGATGGTAGAGCTTATGTTAATTATTACAATAAGTAATGATGATATTTTTTACCTTTATAGAATATTTGATTCCAGACTCTGCAATATTTGATAAATAACTTGAAACGTTCTATCATATTTTGAGCCTCTCAAACATTTATCATTTGATTAATGAAGTATAATTGATAAGTTGAAAATTCCTGAATTATTTGTTCTTTTGAAAGGCATTTGTCCACTTTAATCAAATTATTTGTTTTGTTAATGAAATGATACAGAAATCATGAAAGTATTACTTCAATTAATTGTCATATTGTGTACAAATAAATCTTTGAATAAAATCTCTCATTAGAAAATTAGATTTATCATCAAATGTTATCATTGGAGATATTAAAATTCTTTACATTTTGTAAACTGGAGGACAAATCATTGTAAAAAATTCAATTTAAAAACAATAATCTCTAATATTTTTTCTTTATGGATATTGGCTGATTTATTCTTTTCGTCGATAAAAAGCAATTTAATGGGAAATATTTTCCCAAATAACATTTGCTACGCATACGTGAAATCATCACATTCTTGAATCGGCTCAAAATGTGAAAAAATTGTGAAAAATTCCAAGTTGTTAATTTAGACTTTTATTTGACCATGAAATCTAGCATTATTCACCTCTCTCATATATAAGCAATACTTTATCCAGTCCTTTAGCACGGCTCCCCTTCTTTTCAGTAAAGTTATTTTGCACCCGTAGTAAAAGCTATCTAATCTATCCCGCTGTATTCAATTTGGTTTTAATCTTTTATTCAAGGCTGATCGCCTCCTGAGTTTGTTGGGAACTTCAGCTCTTTTGCTGCAGCTTAATTGGATTGCATCCAAAGAAAGCTGCGTCCTTCCTTCAATCTTTCCATCTCCCATTTTTCCCCTTCTTTCTGAACCGTGACTGATTTGAATACCATTATGTGAGGTTTTGAGGAATAATATATATATATATATATATATATATGTATATATATATATATATATATATGTGTGTGTGTGTGTGTATACGCACACACACACACACACACACATATATATATATATATATATACACGTATAATCACACACACACACATATATATATATATATATACACACACATTTATATTTACTCTCCGGTCACGCACAGCAGCATTGCCAGACATTTAACTACTTAGTTTTTCCCTGTTCCTCGGATATGGGAGATAAGGGCGTGACTGGAGAAACAATGTTCAACGTACAATTATCCCAATGTTATGACAACATTTCTAATACTCTAACGCCGGCACAACATGACGAATAATAGTAATGTGGAACGGTTACTCAAGTGATGGAGCATTTTGCAAAAATTCAAGAAACCAAATTCATTCATCATTTTCTAATGACGTTTATGTATATATTCTCAGACCTGAAAAATTTGCTACAATTTTGCACTTGTTTATGGAAGTAGACGTGTTGTCTGAATTAGATAAACGGTATTATTATTATTATTATTATTATTATTATTATTATTATTATTATTATTATTATTATTATTATTATTATTAAGCTACAGTTGGAAAATCAGGATGCTATAAGCCTCAGGGCTCCGGGAGGGGAAAACATCCCAATGAGGAAAGGAAATAAGGAAATAACTAAACCATAGGAAAAGTAATGAATAAAAGATATAAAATATCTTAAGATCTGTACTTTGTTTTAATAGGTCTGTCATATATACTGTAAACTATAAAGAGAGAGTCTTGCCAGCCTGTTCAACATGAAAACATTCGCTGCAAGTTTCAACTAATAAAGTTGTATGTTGTGCTGCAGGTATTTCCTTTCAATCCAGGTGATTTATTTAGGAGCCTATGTGCTTCTTCCATCAGAAGTTTAAAAAACATGCCATTAATAATTGCGTATATCATCGTGGATGAGGGAAAAAATCCTCTTTTGAAAATTTGATAGATTGTTATTTCTAAAAGTTCCCTTTTCGAAATAATCAATCTAATTTACTGACATCATTGATTAGGGTAAAAAGTACGGTATATGAAATTACAGAATATTTATAGTGTACTTCAAACTTTTCAAATAATCACATTGAATTACTTATCTGTAAAGATTAGATTATTTCAGAAATGTCCATTTAAATGATTTAAGCAACAGCGGAGAACAGTAGCAAATGCAATTATCCAAACATAATTTTGAACTTAATCCAAATGGCAAGTATAACCATTGCATACCGAGCAAAGATATGTACAGCGAACGAAATGTTCCAATTGATATTTTCCGATTGAATATTCGTGACCACATCAAGGACGCAAACCCTGTTTGTAAGTCAGCAGCTCTTCGGTGATGCTTTATTCCGAACGCAGATCAAAGCAAACTTATATACTTCTATATTGGCTGAATTCAGTTATAAGATAACTTTAGCATCTGTCGGCTTATTTCATTCGTTGATTTGTTTGATCTGATCTTTGTCAAGTTATCTATTATCATTCGGTCATCAAAAAGGAAAATGTATCGGGGAATTACCCGTCATTCGTGGGTTGTGGAAATATTTTCTCAATTTATCTCCCTTTCTTTTTTAAAATCACTCTGAATATCACAGAAATATAAGTGGGTTTAAATTTATCAATATTATTGAATATATATATATATATTATATATATAGAGAGAGAGAGAGAGAGAGAGAGAGGGAGAGAGAGAGAGAGAGAGAGAGAGAGAGAGAGACTTTAAAGATTATATATATATATATATATATATAGAGAGAGAGAGAGAGAGAGAGAGAGAGAGAGAGACTTTAAAGATTATATATATATATATATATATATATACATTATGCTTCATATTGCTTTAGAAAGTGTATTATTGTTATCCACTACACAGTTCAGCAAGGGAACAATACCAAAAAAAAAAAAAAAAAAATAATAACGGAAATTTGAAGAGGTTAAATATACCAAAAATATCTGTTCGGTGAAATAAAGAGAGAAACAAGTTAACAAATATATGAATAATTGAATAAATGAATGCGGATCCGCAAATGTATACACTACATCTATGTGAATTGGAATTTTTTTTTTTAGACAAAAATATTTTTCAGCTAGTTAGATAAACTAATATATCATTGTAGTCGAATACGTAGTTTCACTTAAAATAACAACCCAAAAATATGTCTACATTATTATTATTATTATTATTATTATTATTATTATTATTATTATTATTATTATTATTATTATTATTATTATTATTATTGCAGAACCTCCAATCAAGGCAAAATCAATTGTTTATTATCGTTTAACATGAACAATATATTGAAGATCGTTACTGACTTACTCCGGTGGTACTTCCTCCACATTTTGACCCATGACTGCTCGTGATAGGATTCTCCACTCTCCTCTATCCTGTGCCTGATGGAACCATTCATTCGGTTTTCCCCCAGAGATTCTTACATCCTGCTCCAAGCATCTTCGCCAATCTTTTCTTGGCCGTCCTGCAGGTCTTCTTCCAGCAGCCTCAGCCAAAAATATGCTCTTTGGAGCTCTATCCTCATCCATACGAGCCATGTGTCCTGCCCTTTGGAGTCTTCTTGATCTAATTACATCACATATATTTGGTTGGGTGGTTGGTACTAATTCTTATTTCTCTATTATGTCGTCTTCTCCATTCATTTATTTCTTGGTCATAGATGTGCCCCTCTATTCTTCTCAAAATTCCATTCTCAAAAATTTCAATTTTTTTTCTCTGTTTTTGTTACAGACCATGTCTCTCTTCCATATATAAACACTGGTCTGATAACTGTGTTTTATATTCTCAATTTTGTTTTACGGGAGATTGATCGTCGTTAAAAAGGTATGTAAAGCTGAAATAACACCTGTTGGCTGCTTCGATCCTTGCTGTAACTACTTCAGCCATTTCAGCGTTCTGCGACATAATAGTACCCATATATTCAAAGGACTCTACTGTTTCAATTCTGATGCCTGCAAGATCTACATTTCCCTGTTATTGCAGTGTTCTTGCTACTTCCATGATTTTAGGTTTGCTTTCATTTATATATAATCCCACCTGGCAAGCCATTGTTTTGAACTGTTGTTAGGTTTTCCACCTCCCTGAGGTTGACCCCTATGATATCTATGTCATCAGCATAGCCTAAGCAGTTGACCCTTATGTTATTAAAAGTGACTGCTTCTGGCCTGGCAGTTATGCTTCATGCTACCTTTTCCATTACCAGGTGGAAGAGAAAGGGGGAAGGATGCATCCTTGTTTTAGGGCGCTTTTCACCTGAAAAGTGGCAGTATATCTTGAGCCGCATCTAACTGAGCATAAGGTATTTTTATAACAGAGTTTCATTACCCTTATGAGTTTTAAGGGTATTCGCAAGTCTCTCATTATATTCCCCATTGATGTTCGGTGTATGCTGTCATACGCCTGTTTGAAGTCTATGAATAAGTGGGTTTGTTGTTTATTATATACCAGTATTTTTCTATGACTTGTCTGAGGGAGAATATTTGGTCAATGGTAGACCGTCCAGCTCGTAACCTCACTGATATTCTCCGATTATACTTTCTGCATAGGTGGTAAGTCTGTGCAATATATTTTTTGTAAATATTTTATATGCTGTAGGTAGTAAACAAGTACCTCGATAATTACTGCAGATTAATCTGTCTCCCTTCTTACGTATCGGGATCAAGATTCCTTCCTCTCACTGATCTGGAGTAACATCCCAGCAGAGCTCTGGAAATATGGGGGTGAAGTGATTCCAGGAAAGCTCAATGATCTGATGGTGACAATCGTGAATATTGAAGATCATTAATAAAAAAAAAAATCTGATTTACAAACCTAAAAATTACCTGCAATTGTTTTCATGTTCATGTTCAGAAATTATTCATCGGTTTGATTAAAACCATGTTCTTTTAATTAATGAGATCCGATTAAAGGTATATGAATGATTATGCGATAAAATTCACAATGTTTATGTATAGGTTTAACATAATTATGTATAATTGATACTGGCTCTGTAATCCATAACCACTCGACAAAATGTAAATTGATAGATACATGAAATTAACAAACTCGTTCAATTATATTACGTTACTTTATCTGAGTTTAGGTTTGACTTGCTGACCTGATACTTCGGGTCAGCAGATGCTAATGCCACTATTTTTTAGGGTACATAAATTACATAAGGAACATATTCTACCGTAAGATTATGCAAGGTATTATAATTTGGCTTGAGGCCTGTTGCATAATTTATCCTTCGATTTGCAAGTTGAATATTCAACTGAACGAAAGGATTAAACAAAGATACCAGAGTTTTTTTTACTGTTCAAGCGGAGCTTCGTTTAAAATACCTTTTCTCGACTGATGTTATGAAGAATAATTTAAAGACAAATGTTATCTAAAGTTGAATCCGGGTTAAGTAAATAGCCACTTTCTTATTGTGGTGTTTATGAACGCACTGAGCGAGTTGATTTAGAATGGAAACCTATGGGCATTGCAGAGAAAGGTAAGAGAGGGCCAGGAAGCTCCCGGATTGAGGGATATGTAGATATATGTGGGTAAAAATGTAGATATAGAGACCAACAAGAATGATGCTGCATAGGATATTTAGTCAAGATAGAAGCCTAAAGCTATAAAACAGGTAGAAACTTTCAAGTACTTAAGATCTACTTGAATCCAAGGGAAAGTGTGAAGCTAAGGCTAAATAGTATGGGGGAAATGGAGGTAATTGACATGGCCGGCTTTCATGAAAGATTGCCAAATACATTGAAAATCAAGATCGGTTGCAACGTAATCATATCAGTGATGATTCATTACTACTGAAACATTTTCAAAATTTGGGAGGAACACAATTTGTAGAGTAAAAACAAAAATGGGATGTTGAGGTGGATTTTGGGGGTCTTTCTGTTGGAAATTAGAAGTAACGAGGTCGTTAAAGCTTAGTGACCTGCTAAGAGAGTCAAGATAGTGATGGTATAAGGAAATGGCGAGGGAGAAGAAATGAAGAGGGTATAGGTGGAACATGTTAAAGTCGAAAAGCTAAAATCAAAATATCAGATGTTGCATTTGAAAGAGAAGATGCTTTTGGCAGAAATAGATGCGGACACATGAAAGGAACCGACCCCTTATTTTGGAGACGACAGGGGTGATCAAAATAATGAAGGACAAATTATAAGACATGTTCAGGGCGGCTTGTGGGTAACTGAATTGGGTGGGTTAAGCAATCCAATGGATTTGAATAGTAATACAAAGACATGAATGCAAAACAGGAATATATGAAGAGAAATAGTAATTGTGTTGGTTAACATCACTTCATTGTGATAAGAATAATGGTTTTCTTTAAAATTATGAACAGTCATTTCCTTGGACTGATAATTGTTATGCAAATTATCTTTATTGCAAACTGCTTTGGTAACTGAACAGTTACACCAATTCTATCATTGGCAACAGGCCAACAGCAAATTATCAAATGACCGTAAATGTCACCAACAGACGTTTGCTTGTGAACAAGAAGCTAAAAACTCTTGGAAGAATTAGGAAGATATATTGCAACGACATCAGTGTTTGGTGATACTTCTTTTAATCAATGTCTACCATAAACGTGCAAATTGCTTATTTGATGGTTCAAATTAATTATTGGCATTTAAGAACAAGGGTAATTAATCAGTTTGAGAAAATGATTGTATGAAGTTCAATAAAAATTTTATAGCGACTTCCATTTGTTAATTGGGTGTTTGGTTTATTTGTGAACTTACGTAAATATGGACACTAGATTGTTGCATTGAATCAGGCATATTATTCTTTGTTTCCTTATTTCATTTCCTTACTGGGATATTTTTTTGTTGGATCACTTGGGCTTATTGCATCCTGCTTTTCCATCTATTATTATTATTATTATTATTATTATTATTATTATTATTATTATTATTATTATTATTATTATTATTATTATTATTATTATTATTATTATTATCATCAATAATCTAAGTTTGAGCTTCTTATGTCCTCATAGTGTAAAATTTGAAAATTGATATGGAAAAAATCAGTTTAATTCTATCTCTCTGTTAATAACATAAACAGTGCTTTGTATCCTAAATTAATATCATGTTTATCTTACATGTTATATTTTCTACCCATGTTATATCTTGGGTTTTTCATCGTTATTTACTTGATAATATCTTCTCCGTACTTGGCTGCCTTACCTGTCTGGAACTTTGGTCATTTAGCCTCTTCATATTCCAACTGTGCAATAATAACATGCCAGAAGTAAAGTTCAGATTAGACAGGTAATTTTATGTATCTTCCTCAAAGTTGGATAGTTTTAGATTCCACTTCTTTTGACTTCTTCTATTTATTGTAAAGTGTCTCAATTTATAGCATCATTTTCCATTTTTCTTATTTTCTTCAGTTGCAGTTCAAATAATATTTACCCCGAAAAAAAAAAAAAAACTCGCTAACGTAGAGCAAATCGTTGCCTTAAGTTAATAGATGATTTGAGTTTATGCTTTGTAGATCAAGATTATTACATAAAAATAGATTCGTAGGAATGGTATCGGCCAAAGACGGCCTGAGTTTACCCTTCTGAGTGGATTCTTTTCCTCTTCTCTGCGAGACGCCCGATACATAGAAAGGGAAAGAAAATATGTTTTCTGCCTTCAGAATATCCAAGGTTGGAATTGGAAGGTTTCAGAGAGTGTTTTACTCCCTTTCGAGTTAGAGAGAGAGAGAGAGAGAGAGAGAGAGAGAGAGAGAGAGAGAGAGAGATGCTTTAAGGCTACTCTCTTTGTAGCTCAGTTTATTGTTATAAGAGTCAATGTGCCAAAACTTACATAATATGAAGCCGGAAATATTGTATTTAGCATTAAATATTTGTTACCTCATAGTCACATTTCTTCACTTGCCGTTGAAAAACTTTCAATACATCATCAGAAATTGCTCTGTAAATAGGACAAGTAATGTTCTTCCTTTCAGGCATAGGAAGATAGAGTTTCCTATGCAAGGCAAAGCCTGATTGTCATATAAATTATATTTGCTGCCTTAAATAGAATTTAATAAAAAAATATCTCTATTGACTTTTTACTTCTTGTGCATAAATATCGAAAGGAATACATATATATATATATATATATATATATATTATATAAATATAAATATATATATATATATATATATATATAATGCTCCAAAATGGGATGCCTTAACTTGGGGAAAGGGATTGTGCATCGCCATAATGAGCAAAGCTGTACTAGTCAGGGCCACCCATATTAGGTTGGTTTGCTGTGAGTGATCAGACTAAAGTCCCCCACCATCACCAATCCGCAATATCCAGCGTGGTGATGAAAAATGGCCAAGCCCCAGACATGAATAGGGACCTGTATGAGGACTTTGTCCTGTAGTGAACTAAAAATGGCTTTATTTGTTATAGTTGTTTTTGTATATGAGTGTTAGTCATTTTAATGCTTTTCCCTGACACTCTGTGGTCACAGGTATATCCGATCTTGAGGAAATGAAGAACAGGCCACAATACTATTATTATTATTATTATTATTAGTAGTAGTAGTAGTAGTAGTAAAGCTACAACTTTAGTTGGATGAGCAGGATGCTACAAGCTCTACGGTTCCAATATGGAAAATAGCGCATTGAGGAAAGGAAATAAATAAACTATATTTATGTGAAATAATGGATAGAAAATGTAGAATATTTTAAGATTGGTAACAACATTAAATTAGATAATCTGGAACTGACAGTATTTTAACAATTAATCTTTCGTTGGGGAAATAAATATCCAGCATATCTGGTACCTACCCGCTTCATATAAAGACAGAAAATGGATAATGAGTAAAGCGCTCGTTCCATTTACGATATATCCATCTCTTTTGGACTCGACTTCCATTTCAAAGTTCTTGAATCTCTATTTTCATTTGGTGTCAGTTTTTTTCTCATACGATGCTGCTGGAAAATTTCTGTTCTGCCGGAAGAAATGAACTGTTCTGAGGTTTTATATCAGCAAGTAGCGATCACACGGACTCATATTGCCACCTTCATGCAGAGAGAGAGAGAGAGAGAGAGAGAGAGAGAGAGAGAGAGAGATCCCAATGTCAAATTGATATAACTTTTACATAACATTACATCATTGTTATGAGAGAGAGAGAGAGAGAGAGAGAGAGAGAGAGAGAGAGAGGGAGAGATATCCCAGTATCAAGTTGATATAGCTTTTACATAACATTACATCATTGTTATGAAAAAGAGAGAGAGAGAGAGAGAGAGAGAGAGAGAGAGAGAGAGAGAGAGATCCCAATATCTAGTTAATATAACTTTTACATAACATTACATCATTGTTATGAGAGAGAGAGAGAGAGAGAGAGAGAGAGAGAGAGAGAGAGCACGTATACATTCCCTTTAAACGGGATTCTAAATGCATGGATTGCATTTGCATTTTTGATAGAGCTCTTTGCGACCTAATATTTGACCTGTCACAAATAGAGACCTACGCATTTTAAAGCGATTCAATGGAATTTCCTTTTGCTTTTGAATGCATATTCTTTGACGCGAGAGGGACGCAAAACTCTGTTTGTGAGTCAGCAGCTTCTAGATAATGCTTTACTGAAAAATCAGATGGAAAAAAAAGTTCACTGTTCATTTTAACTCGATGATAAATCTCAAAAGCTTTTTTTATGAAAAAAAAAAGGCAAAATATCTTCGGTAAATATCATCATTTCGTCATTATTAATGTGGTTAGGGGATAACTCTTCGCACTCCCCAAGAGTGATTAGCTCACTAAACTTTTAACTGGGCTCCACAAGGCACTGAAAGAGTTGGAAGACACAGGCCTATATGGTTGAGGACTATGAAGCGTAAAACAGGCGATGATGAATGGATATGTATTCAATTAAAAACTCAAGATACAGACGACTGATAAAAACTAACCGAGGCCTTTTGCCTCAATAGGCGTAGGAGGCGATGATGACTGTAAACTTATACATGATTGTCAAGTGTAGCTTTTTCGAGTTAATATTTGTAGCAGAAGTTCTTATCAAATAAACTGATCAAAAATGTGTAGAATCTCTTGGATATTTCACATACATCAACTAGTGACTCTTCTATCTTGGAATAAGCCGGATTTAAGGGGTTCATCATATTCTAAATTATTTTTATCGTGTCTATACCATGCTCACACTTACACACGCTTGCACTCGTTTTCACATAGAGATATGCAAACAAAATTCACACACAAACGTACACCTATATATATATAGTATATATATAAACAGATAAAACGCACAGAAACACACACACATATTGTATATATATATATATATATATATATATATATCATGCAATTGTATATATATACATATATATCCATTTCTGAGGAGCGTTGTCAAACGTATAACTTCTTTCCCCGTCCTCGTAGGGGGAGAGGTTGTAGTCATGCAATGGTGTGATATGGTACTTGGAGAGGAAAGGGGAGGGGTGGGAAGGGCTGTCTGTGTGTGAGTACTTATCTAAATATCAATCCTTCATTTTTGACGGGTCACGCTCATTAGTAATATTGATAATTGGCATAAAGATATAAAAAGGATGACAGGTACTACTACTACTACTATTACTACTGAAAATAATAATAATGGCAATTATTATTATTATTATTATTATTATTATTATTATTATTATTATTGATAATGGAAATTCTCAAACCAAGCAATATCTACTGAATAGAAAGGACCTAATGGAAATGAAATTAATACATTTTGAAAAGGACCATTAATTACGAGGTCATTTATAAGCTTTAGAATTTTTGGCAAAAAATGTCTTCATGTAACTAGCTGATTCAAATTTGCATGTTTAATGAAACTGACATTCTTTTCGTAATTGGGATTTAGAAAAAAAGTGTTTGATTTTTTTCATTACCATAGTTAGATAAAAAGACTTTTATTTTTATGTCAATGGTAATTGTTGTTCTTTTGGAAATAAAGTGTAGGAAATATTACTGCATGTGATATATGATAACATACTTATATGGTCATAAAAGAATCGTCTTCAACCATTAATTTGAGGTATTTTAAAAATTATACATTATTTCTAAGGGTTTATATGTAAATAATATGAAATTTGATCTATTGTATATTGTATGTGTTATTATAATTGCAAATTTTTGATTTAATTTTTGAAATAGAATAGGGTAAAGTAATGTAAAAACTAATGCTTCAGATATACAAACAAAATTGTTCCATATCATGGCACATTTATTTAAAACCTCCAGGTATTATGAGCTATGGTACATGTACTTGTTAGTTGCATGCATAAGGTTACTCTTAACTAGGACAAAGAGCTTTCAATATCTGGGTGAGTAATACAATAATCATCCCTAATCTGCTTCGCCTGGTGATTACTATTAACCCATCTGTAAAGAATCTCCAGTTTGTGAAGGTCAAGAAACGGCGTAGGGCTGATAATTTGGACTCACTGATGAATCAGGAGGTTGTACCTATTCGGCACTAATCTCTTCAAATAGGAAAAGGCGCTGAGTGGAAATATAGAAACACAAATGGCCGTAGTCAGCATATATGTGTATATATATATATATATATATATATATATATCTATCTATCTATCTATCTATCTATCTATCTATCTATCTATCTATCTATCTATATATATATATATATATATATAGATATCTATATATATATATATATATATATATAGATAGATAGATAGATAGATAGATAGATAGATAGATATATATATATATATATATATATGTATATATATATATATATATATATATGTATATACACACACTACAACAACAACAAAAACATCACATACATATACAACAACAACAATTGTAGCCGTATCTACTATGAGATTCAGGGCCTTTGTAACACGGTTTTTTCGCAATAATTTTATATCTATGAATTTCATAAATATAACGCTTCTTCAAAATGCACATTATATCTACACATAAATTTTGACTATATTCTGCATTACGTAGGTTGAATAAATTTGGTAGCTTATAATGTAAAAGTGACGTTTTTTTGAAGACGGGCCAACTTACTCAGAGAAAAGGTTTCGAACGCACTCGTTACGTAACTTATGACGGCATTTCTTCCCTCTTTCTCGATCGATGATTGACTATACGTAACGAAATACCTCTGCCAACAATGACACAAAAGTTTAAATAAAAGCAAAGCAGTACACCTTTATGAACTCTGAAACCTCTCCACTGATAATTGTCATAATGAACAAACAAACAAAATATGTTAATAAATACAAAAACACTTCGATTATTAGTCTAAACTCCCAAAATAAGTTTCCTAAGAAATTACATTCTACTTTATAGGTCACAATCAGATTGACAAGGTGTAGGGTATAGTTGGTAATTTTAAAAAACGTAGTAGACAAGCTTGATTTGATAACTGCTATATCCAATGTCAAGCAATTTCTATTTATTGTCTATCTACCTACCTATTTACTGGAAAAAAAAAAAAATAGCCGGTACCGTATTTTGGCTTTAAACCTTCACCAATAATTATCGTCAGAATGATGACACAATGAGGCTCCACCCACTTTGGCCTGGTTATAATTCAGGATAACACTGAAGGCTATCATGGGCATTATTGGATCAGAAAATATAAATTCTGACTATAAAAACTCATTTCTCGAGTAGTTTTAAAAAGTGCTAAATGATCCTCAAGGATCCAGTAGTTGGCGTAAACGTTTAATTCATGTATACTACTGTTGCGGCAATACTGCTACAGTAGTATTACTACGCTAGCACAGATACCCCACCCACATTTATGTATCGTTCCGCCATTCATAAAGTCTTTGTCATGTTTTTTCACTGTGTAATAAGCCATGGCCTCCTCAGACATTAAGTTTAACATTAGATGATAAGTTATTTCGTTAAGCTGACAAATTATGGCAACTGGGTATGTTATTGCCGATGTTGAAGCTAAAGATAAAGTATGGTATCATTCCTTCATTGCATTTTCATCTTTATTATTATTTGTTTGGTACATGTAGTAATTATTTTAAAAGATAAATGAATTATGTTCACTTCACTTCTATAAATTCCCATTAGATGTACAAATAAAACTCCTAAAACTATTCCTGATTTATTTACAAAATGCAGTCATGCCCAAAACATAGCCAACACGGTCGTACGGCCTAAGAAGAAGAAGAAAAAATTATATCGCATGATCCGTTGGTCTGATGAAGAGTTTAGCACAAAATTCTTATTTTAACAAAAATAGTTATATAACGACTGTTTACATACAATCTCTCTCTTTCTCTCTCTCTTGGTGGCATAGTGAATAGTTATTGGAAATGTTCAAAAGCCTGAATGACATTACAAGTATTATAATCATGTTACGCTTAATACAAATCAGACCATAAACATTGGATTTAAACTAGAAACTGAATAATTACCTATTCAGGCTATAGTAAATATGGCCACAGGCTTTCTCTTGACTGTATAAAGTTGCAAGTCGTAAGACAAATGCAGTTTTGCAACCACGGGGGCAATTCCAAATCCTGTTAGCCATTCTTGACTGTTATGGGTTTCAAAGCCGATGGATCAAGGTGAATGGGTGTCTGGTGGATGGGCGGGGCAAAATTTTGTCTAAAGGTGTTTACATTGCTTACGTAATGAATGTTTTCGACCCTTGGCTCGTTATCACTGGCCATGGCGTCGGCTAGATCATTTTTACTCTATAAAAATTAAAACTATCGGGTTTAGGTTATTGGTAATGCTGACAAAATTTGTGTGGTTGTAAAATATACATATGTGTATTTTCAGCAACATCCGATGCTTTGATAAGGAGCAAAGTCCAAAACACCGTGTTACAGAGGCCCTGAATCTCATAGTAGTGCATTCCTAGACGGAGGCCTCCAACATGTCAATTTACGCCTGGGGTTTGGCCGGTCTTCATCACAACGCTGGCCATTGAGGATTGGTGATGATGGAAGGTTTTTGTCTGGTCGCTCACAACAAACCAAACCAACCCAGTGTGGGTAGCCGTGACTAGTACAACTTTGCTTATCATATCGATACACAACCTTTCACCACGTTAAAGAGAGAGAGAGAGAGAGAGAGAGAGAGAGAGAGAGAGAGAGAGAAAGAGAGAGAGAGAGAGAGAGAGAGAGAGAGAGAGAGAGAGAGAGAAACTTGGTTAATTCAAGAGAGAGAGAGAGAGAGAGAGAGAGAGAGGAGAGAGAGAGAGAGAGAGAGAGAGAGAGAGAGAGAGAGAAACTTGGTTAATTCAAGAGAGAGAGAGAGAGAGAGAGAGAGAGAGAGAGAGAGAGAGAGAGAGAGAAAGAGAGAGAGAGAGAGAGAGAAGCTGTTGGCTAATTCAAATTCCAAGTATTTATTGACGTAAATATTACATGAAAAGGAGATTGTCATGATCCTGACAAGCCCACTCAGGAGTATCTTGCATAATCTGTGATACGACAGGTTTATTTACAAATGTTGTAAAGAATATTTAATGAATATCCAAACATTGAGCAAAAATAACCTATAGCGTATATCAGAGTTTGAAAATTTATCAAAGGTTTTTGTAACGATATTATTTGTCATAAAATAAACATTGTAAGACATATTAATATTGCTATCTATGAATTCTTCCAAACCAAACGGATGACGAAAGTGAGATACTTTGTAGAGATATTTACTGGAAATACTATTCTTTAGAAGCAGGCAAGTAAATGAACAACCAAACTGTCTTAAGTAGACCATCAAACTCTTTTCCTTAACCATTATCAAATCAACTGCTGTAGGGTGGATTGCCACCTCTTGGTCAAAAAATTACAGAACTTAGTTGGGGACTAGGAGGAAAAGTTATAAACTCATGACAATCAAAGCGAACAGATATTCAGAGGCTATGGTAGCTAACAGGAAGGTTAAGAAGACAGGATTGGTTTAAAAAAAAACACCTGGTTCTATTGAGTAAATGCTGTTTTTTTTTATGCAATATACTAGTTTCATGTTCGTTTTTTATTTCCTTATTGATTCTTTACCTTTATTATTAAAGTCTAGTAATATTTCGATGCCCTCAGTTTCATTTGTTTTTCAGTTATCTACCTATAATTGAAAAATTAAGAAAAAAATATATAAATGCTGGTCTCCTACCGAGTTGATGATCCTTACCAGAGGACTATTTTTGAGTAGAGCCTGTAGCAATGTTGCAGTCCAGTATTTTAGGGGCTAAATCTAGCCGGTCACAAGTTTCTGACAGCAACTTTTGTTAAACAATTTTTCCCCAATATTATTTATCTATCTAATAATTCATTTGTTATCATTTGCTCATAGGTTACATCTAAGTATGAAATGTATCTTTTAAATTACATTTTTGCTGTCTTGTAATGTCTAATTAGTAGTTTGACATATAACCTAGACTACCACAAGATTATTTAATCTACTTTACTATATAATTGCAAAAAGTTATTCGGCAACTTGTACTACATTAATTGAGGAATGTTTGCCTGTCATGAAACTTTATATAAAGCATGTAAAATGATGTAACAGTAAAGAGAAACCACAAAGCCAAATGCCTAATGTACATGATAAAACTTGTGGGACTTGAAATGCATTCCTTCATTAAGTTCTTAGACTTTTTTTTCTTTTATTTCAGTAAAGTTAATTATGGTCTTTTTTTATTTTTCCATTGAAACATTTACTGCACTGACCTGCTATATACAGTCAGCCCTCCCTATTCGAGGATTCTTTCTTAAGGATTATGATCATTCACGATACACAGAACTGCATAACCTATTGAATAAAAAGATACATATTTGCATTTATACGATAAGTATTATTATGACGATAAGATTTCTAACCTATCAGGCTCCTTTATACCCAGCATGCTTTGCGATGTTTCCCTCTCCCCACAGCACAATACTCCATCTCTCCCTCACTCGACCTCGGCCTTGCTTTGTTTTTCTTCACATGTGCATCTCTCGTTTTGGTCACTTTTGTCTAGAATCATATTGTGATGGAAAAATCTGTACTAGATTATAAAATGTAATGCATACTGTACTTTACGCTACCTCAAAGAGTTACATTGCTGTGAAGAGTAGTTAGTGGTACTTTATTTTTTATTTTTATTGTATTAGTATATTCATTGCATAATACTGTAATGTTACTGTTATATTACCATACTAAACCATACCTTACTGTAGTATTGTAGCTACTATATAGCGTAAGGTTATGGCGCGAGTCGACCTGTATAAAATAGTGGAAAATTAAGTGTTATCTTAGCTAATCAAGCTGTACTGTAGTGATAGTACTATACATATATTACAGTTAGATAGCAACAACAGTGTTTTGTTGCTACTATATTTACTATATGTAGGTATACGTGTGACAGTGACTCGTGTTGTGTACATTAGTCATAATACATATTTTTACATGTATTGTACACTTACTGATTGTGTTCATTCATTAATACAATACTTATTTTGTAATGGAAACCAAGTGAAAGCAATATTAAGCAGTAATTAGTGCATTATTTATCGACAGACAAAGCTACGTAAAGATACTTCGCTCATTTTATCCAGCACTATTTTTTGTGTGATATATTATGCAAAAATAATTCGTTATTATCGAATTAACATGACCTTCGGGAATATCTCTCACCGAAAAAGAATCCTCAATGATGATGTTACCCTAGTAGTAGTATTCTACCATTAAGATGGTTAGGTTTGACTGCTCTTCTAAATATTGCATAATTAGTTTCTTTCATTCCGGTACATTTATGGAAAGCTAAGCAGACTACTGACAGCTGTAGATTGTAGCTGGTGACGTTGGGTTTAGCAAGAGAAACTGTTTGCAGCGCTGGTCGTAAAAGTCACATTTCTATTAAGTTTACGGAATGCTTTAAAGCAAATAACAAATTTTTTCTAAAGAACACGTCCTAGAAATAATTAAAATGCTTTTGATAACCTGCGTACAAGCTCAGCTACTTGTTTTACAGGTAGCGTTGCCAACAGTTTCTCAAAGTTTCTGTTTTGCTAAACACAGCTTCACCAGCTACAATGTACAGCTGTCGTCTCCTTAGCTTCCCGTGCAGTAGTGTACCGGAATAAATACTTCAAGCCAACTCACAATCCAGATGTTGTTACCATAATACCATATTTATAATACAATGACAATTTTAATATCTTAGGTTATTCAGGGAAGTCATTTAAAAATTGTATTAATAAAAAGAATAGTATCGTTAGTGATGGAATAACTTTAAAGTTGGGTAGTGCTGGAAAATACTTATGCAAAATTAATATCAGGACACACGAATTAGTATTAATTCAGCAACAAATAAAAGCAAATGCATTATTATAATACAGAAAATAAGCAGATAGAGAAAAAGGCTTAAACTCCTCCATTTCGACACTCCATCTTTATTAAATCATGTAATGCATCAAATATATCTCCCAAAACGCTGACAGCTTGCATCATTAAAATTAATTTGACAGATGCATTACAAAGTCAAGTAATTGATTATATCATCATGCATACTAGCCTTTAACTGACCATCCAATTAAGAAAATCTAACACAATGTATAATTTTGTTGAATTACGTGATTTCACACTTGGTTGTTACAATTGTTCTAATTGGATGATTCATCATCTTGGGTAGGAAGGGATAGGGCGTTGTTGGCCATTTCTTTCTTTGTTATATAAAAGTATACATAGAAATATATACTACTGTCATTTTTACTTACGTTGGAACTGGTAAGATAGGTCATTAATATAAAGCTTCATATAATGATCACATAATTGTATTTGCTTCAAATTCAACAACTTAAGGACGATAATGATTTAGTTTATAAATCTATACGATTTAAAGTAGAATTCTACAGGAATAAAGTGATGGCACTCTGTTATTTGGCGAATTGAAATAAAGTCAGTATATCAAAAGAGGTTTGATCTCTTTTTACTCATCATCTAAGTGATTCTCTCTCTCTCTCTCCTCTCTCTCTCTCTCTCTCTCTCTCCTCTCTCCTCTCTCTCTCTCTCTGATTTCTCATTAGTTCTGTTTGACGTCACCGAAGCATTTAGAAAGAAACATTCTAAAACCGGTTTTTATAACAGAATCAGTTGGGGGTAAAAGTATTTCCTTTTACCTTTATCCCGTTACCTTCTCCCTTTGCTTTGGAGATGCATGGGAAGTAAGCAAAGCTTTGAAAAGAGCGAAGAGTGAAATGCATGACAGAGATAAAGATATAAAGATTAAACTAGATTATCTCCAAGCAATAGTTATAACACGCAGAATAGGAAGAAAGGAGAGTTTAGTTAAGATTAATGGCTTAAAAGTTCAAAGGCCGTTCATTAATGACAGAAGCATGGGAAAGTGACAATGCTCTAGCAAGTTCAGACCATCTGGTTCATAACAGGATATGAGTGGAATGTGGTTTTGAATAATGATAATTGGAATAATACCCTCTTTACAAAAATAAATATATTCTATATAAATTACAACTTTTGCAAAAATTTACACAAACACAAAATAATTCACTCGAAAAAATTAAGTTTGAACAAAATTTAGATTGAGGCAAAAATGTTACGATCTGCGTATTATATATGAATTTGACTTAAACTATCATTTCTGAATAAACCCTAGACTAAGAAAAGAAATAATGCAATGTAAGTTATACAAAATCTTGAAATTAAATCTCACTACTATGAGATTCAGGGCCTCTGTAACACGGTTTTTTCGCAATAACTTTTTTTCTATGAATTTCATAAATATAACGCTTATGCAGAATGCACATTATATCTACACATAAATTTTGACTATATTCTGCATTACGTAGGTTGAATAAATTTGGTACTTTATTAAATAAAAGTGACGATTTTTGAAGACGGGCCAACTTACTCAGAGAAAAGGTTTCGAACGCACTCGTTACGTAACTTATGACGGCATTTCTTCTCTCTTTCTCGATCGATGATTGGTTATACGTAACGAAGGCTATACCTCTGCCAACAATAACACAAAAGTGTAAATAAGAGCAAAGCAGTACACCTTTATGAACTCTGAAACCTCTCCACTGAGAATTGTCATAATGAACAAACGAACAAAATATGTTAATAAATACAAAAACACTTCGATTATTAGTCTAACTCCCAGAATAGGTTTCCTAAGAAATTACAGTCTACTTTATAGGTCACAATCAGATTGACAAGGTGTATGGATTAGTTGGTAATTTTCAAAAACGTAGTAGACCAGCTTGATTTGATAACTGCTATATCCAATGTCCAGTAATTTTTATTTATTGTCTAGCTACCTACGTATTTACTGTAAAAAAGAAACAAAAATAGATAAAGAACTGGTACCATATTTTGGCTTTAAACCTTCACCAGTAATTATCGTCAGAATGATGACTTTACGAGGCTCCACCCACTTTGGCCTCGTTGTAATTCAGGATAACACTGAAGGCTATCATGGGCATTGTTGGATCAGAAAATTTAAATTCTGGCTATAAAAACTAATTTTTCGAGTAGTTGTAAGAAGTGGTAAATGATCCTCAAGGATCCCAGCAGTTGGCCTAAACGTTTAATTCATGTATAGTACTGTTACGGCACTACTGCTACAGTGCAGTAGTATTACTACGCTAGCACAAATACCCCACCCACATTTATGTATCGTTCCGCCATTCATAAAGTCTTTGTCATATTCTTTCACTGCAATAAGCCATGGCCTCCTCAGAAATTAAGTTTAACTTTAGATGATAGGTTATTTCATTAAGCTGACAAATTATGGCAACTGGGTATGTTATTGCCGATGTTGAAGCTAAAGATAAAGTATGGTATCATTCCTTCATTGCATTATCATCTTTACTACTATTTGTTTTGCTACATGTAGTAATTATTTTAAAAGATAAATGAATTATGTTCACTTCACTTCTATAAATTCCCATTAGATGTACAAATAAAACTCCTAAAACTATTCAGAATTTATTTATAAAATGCAGTCATGCCCAAAACATAGCTAACACGGTTGGTCTGATGGAGATTTTAGCACAAAAATCTGATTTTAACAAAAATAGTTATATAAAGACTGTTTCCATACAATCCCTCTCTTTCTCTCTCTTTTGGTGGCATAGTGAATAGTTAATAGAAATGTTCAAAAGCCTGAATGACATTACAAGTATTATAATCCTGTTACGCTAAATACAAATCAGACTATAAACATTGGATTTAAACTAGAAACTGAATAATTACCTATTCAGGCTATAGTAAATATGGCCACAGGCTTTCTCTTGACTGTATAAAGTTGCAAGTCGTAAGACAAATGCAGTTTTGCAACCACGGGAGCAATTCCAAATCCTGCTAGCCATTCTTGACTGTTATGGGTTTCAGAGCCGATGGAAGAAGTTGAATGGGTGTCTGGTGGATGGGCGGGGCAAAATTTTGTCAAAAGGTGTTTACATTGCTTACGTAGTGAATGTTTTCGACTCTTGGCTCGTTATCACTGGCCATGGCGTCTGCTAGATCATTTTTACTCTATAAAAATTCAAACTATTGTGTTTAGGTTATTGATAATGCTGACAAAATTTGTGTGTGGTTGTAAAATATACATATGTCAACTTTCAGCTACATCCGATGCTTTGATAAGGAGCAAAGTCCAAAAAACCGTGTTACAGAGGCCCTGAATCTCATAGTAGTACAATATTCAAGTTTGACACTTAATGAAAAATAGATAACCAGATCACAATACAAAATCTATCCTCTTCCTACAGGCCCAATTACCAAAAAACTTTATGCAATGCCAACACTCACCATAATATAGTGAATTCAAAATCACTGTTTCGTTTTACTTACCTTTTCGACACATGATTTGCTTTGAGGCACATTCACTTAGGAAGGGACACACTAAAACATACTGAACACTTTCAACAACAAAACACTCTGTTGCGTGCGAGAGTAAGAGAGGGAGATGGGAAGGTGGCTCTCCTCAGGCTGCAGTTCTATCTCTTTCTCTGTCTAACCCAACCTTGGTATCACATCTTATATGATATTTGGCTAATTCCATAAGTTTCCAGGATTGAGGTCTGGTAGCGGGGGGGGGGGGGGGGGGGGGCCTGGGACAAGTGTCAATTGCCAAGTATCCTCTCCCGAACGCTACCTACTCTGTGCCAGATGGCTCTCATAGTCAGCTAGCTCCGCCCACCCTTTGTCCCTGAAATATAAAAAAAGATAACATCCAATCACCAGGCTTTTTGCAAAATTTCTAAGCACATGTTACTGAACACTCTCTCTCAAACATGACGCAATACCTCATAAAATATAAAAGCACATTACCTAAGCCCTTGTTCATATCGCACACAAATCCCACAACACACTCAAATAGATTAAGTAAGACTTTGTATCAAACATACATGAAATAAATAGTTAATTTTTAAAAATTATGTAAACTTACATATTTGTTCCAACACAGAGACTTACCTCGAAACACTTTCTTAGGAGTTACCTGGAACCTCCTCTCAAACGAGCAGAGTTTTGTGTAGTTTACCCTACTCCCATTTTCTGTAATGGTAGGTCTAGCGGAAGGATACGTGCCCTGAGGGCAAATCCGAGGTAGGCCACATGTGCGCTTGGGTCGTGATCTCCAGTAAGTTCTGTGGTCGCGTCGTGATATCATCTCGACGCTCCTCTGATCTCAGTGCGACCCTTTGTGTCTCGTGGTCACGTGGTTACCGCATGGTCCGTTGTGCTCTCCCTCGTGCTTAGTGCTTTAACTTTGTGCTTTGGCTTTTTAGTTCCTTTGTGCTTTCGCTTGTGCTTATTAGTGTTCTCATTCTTTTTCCGCTTCGTGCCTGTGTCTAGCAGTATTGAGTTTGTGTGCGATGGAGCATACTCGCTGTTGTCCTGGGCCTAGGGCCGGGAAATCGTGTGGGGCTTTCTTATAGAAGCCCGATGTAGATCCGCACTCCCTTTGTTCCTCGTGTAGGGGTAAAGTGTGCTGTCCTTCGGACTCTTGTCCGGAATGTGCTACCTGGAGTGAGGTTCAATGGGTCAAGTACGGGACCAAGAAAAAGAAGTCCTCGAAGCGTTCTCCCAGGAAGGCTAGTGTTTCTTCTCCTGCGACTTCGGCCGGAGAGGGTTCTGGTAGAGTTCCTTCTTCTTCCCCTACCCAGAGTAGGGGACGAGGTAAGTCTGTTAAGGGGAAGAAGTCGGTGCTTCTTCCCCAGGAGAGTCTTGTTTCTGGGGTATCTGCTGTTTTAAAGGCAAACCAGGCACCTGAAGGTATGTGTAGTGGGAGTCCGCGGGACGTTGCTCTTGTGGAAGGGGAGCGCATCTCGGCCGGGGACCCCATGTGGAATAAACATGTGCCCTTTTCTTCGCCAGATTCGTGGGTGGATGTTTCCGGCGCTTCCGCAGCGGAGGGCAGCTTGGATAGAGAGGATTCCCCGCAGGAAGATCCCCTGGGATGGAGTCTTCCGAGGACGCCGGGCAAGTCCCATATGAGGATGGAGGAAGATTTGAGCGGGTGCTTCCCTTTTATAGATCGTCCTTTTACGCCTCCAGCACCTTTGACGGCAGTTCCCGAAGAGTTTCTTCAACCGTCGATGTCAGGGACCCAGCAGGTGTTGAGCAAGGCTCCATCTGTAGCTAGGACCCGTTTCCATGGGAGGTCCGAATCGTCGGTAGATGAATCTTCCGTGTCGTCGGACGAAGAACGTCGCAGGAGATATAGGAGGGATAGGGATCGTTCCAAGAGGAGGTGGTCCTTTTCTAGGTCTCCGTCAGAGTCTAGGTATAGAAGGAGGAGATCTCGTTCCCCACGGAAGAAGTGCAGGAGAGCTGAATCTCCACAGGAACGATGGGTCCTAGTACCCGAAAGTAAGCTTAGAGACCTGTCTTCAGTCTCTGGCTCAGTGGTTAGGCTGACAGGAGACAGTCCTCCTAGAAGGGCCTCCGATAGCCTCAAGTCAGCTTCAGCCTCAGACCGAAAGGCCTCGTCTGGTAGGCATAAGTCCTGATCCAAGGAGACTTAATCCGCCCAGAGGAGGGAGTCACCTCGTAGGACGGGCAGCCTCGACGAGTTAGCTCTTGGTGTGGATCGACGTGGATGGGTTCCTCCGTCGAACACCTTCACGGAGGAGCCCGTTCCATTGTCAAAGGCTCTTAAGATGACAGAGGCGCCCGTCTCTCCAGAAGGCCTTAGCCACAGGTCCCGTCAGAGCGGAGGTGCCCGTGCAGTTTCTTCACCCCATCGACGGACGGAGGACGTGGTTGAGGAAGGTCTTAGCCGCAGGTCCCGTCAGAGCGCAGGTGCCCATGCAGTTTCTTCACCCCATCGACGTACGGAGGACGTGGTTCAGGTCGCAGGCTTGGAACGACGGAGGACTCCACTTATAGGAGGGTGATCTCCTTAATAAGGAGTCACAATAAACTTGTGGAGCCTCTACCTCAGGAAGAAGATGACTGGGCGTCTGGCCTTAACAGGATCATGGAGGAGCCCGTCCAGAAGAAATCATCACTGGGTCTTCCGGAGACGAGAGACATGAAGTTGAGGCGCGCCCATATTGATAAGGTGGTCACCCGCAATGGGGACACCTCAAAAGGTCACAGTTCGGCCAAACTGCTACAGGCCTTGAAATCACAAAGCAAGTATTATGCTTTGGAAGGACGACCACATGGGCTAGCAAGCTAGAGGACATCCTAGAGGTGTTAGGACAAGGTGCCCCGGAAGACAGGGCTGCGGCGGCGCCAATTTTCTTTTCGCAATCCAAGTCCATCATGATGGAGGAGATGCCCAAGGATCTCGTGAATGTCGCCTCATGGCTGGACTGGTGGGCTAGTACTTTAGTAGGTACCCAGATCACGATGGAGTCTTTGGATCCTACCAAGTGAGAAGCCCTATAGGAGTTGGTCGGTTCGGGCGGCCGTGCCCTTAAGTTTCTCACGTTTCAGGCCTTGGCATTATCTGCGAACTGGGTCTTGAGGAGAAGAGACTCGGTTTTGAAGAACCTTTCCAGGAAAATCCCGGACAGAGAAGCGAGGGCCCTCCGGAACATTACGGTTTGGGGCGAAGGTCTTTTTCCAATCAAGAAGGAAGAAGAAGTTGCGGAGAAACTGGGTAAGAAGAAATATAGTCATCTTACCGAAGTCGCAATCGACGAGGAGACCGGTATTTAGAAGGCCTGTATCCGAAGCTCCTACTAGTTCTCGGTCTTCCCCAACTCAAGTGAGGAGAGAACCTTCAACATCTCAGTGGGCTCAGTCAACATATCCCTCCTGGAGGGGATCTAATTCAGCCTCTTCCACCTATAGGAATTCTTACTCTTCAGCCAGGAGAGGCCGTTCAGGACGTTGCTCCCGTAGAAGGTAGAGTGAGAGGCCCCCTTCCCTTCCCAAGCCTCAGGTAGGGGGATGCCTCAAACAATTTTGGCAAGCTGGGAAACTCCACGGAGCAGAACCATGGACGGTAACTGTTTTCAAAGAGAGCTACAGGCTCCCTTTTCTGGAAGATCCACCTCCCTTGATTCCTGCAAGCAAGGCAGAGTGGTTGGCCCCCAAAGACCTGCTGAAAAGAGCAACCTTGGAGGAAGAAGTCTCCACAATGTTGAAGAAGAGAGCAATGGTGCATTTTCCGAGTCCGGGGTTCTACAGTCGACTCTTCCTGGTAGAGAAAGCAACGGGAGTTTGGAGACCAGTGATAGACCTGTCAGCCCCAACAAATTCATTCGGAAAACACAATTCAAGATGGACACCCCAAGAACGGTCATGGCGTCCTTGAGGGAAGGAGATTTCATGATATCCATAGACCTCAAGGATGCCTATTTCCAAATCTCAATTCATCCAGCAAGCAGGAAGTTTCTCCGGGTGAAGTGGGGTGCCCAGATTTTGCAGTTCAGACCCTGTGCTTTGGACTGTCCATAGCCCCCCAGGTATTCATAAGAATTTTTACGACGATCTCTGTTTGGGCTCACGAACGGGGGATCCATCTAATTTGGTACCTGGACGACTGGTTACTCCTTTCTTCCTCAAAGGAAGTCTTGAAGCAACAAGGCGTGGGGCTACTTCATCTTTGCAAAATTCTGGGCATCACCGTCAATCTGGAGAAGTCTCACCTGTCCCCAACCAACAAGATGGTGTACTTGGGGATAGTCCTGGATTCTTTACTAGTCAAGGCATTTCCATCAGTAGACAGGCTGACCAATCTGGACCAAGATCTCCATCCCTTCCTGGAGGGTCAGCCCAGAAGAGCAAAGAATTGGCAGAGGTTGATAGGACACCTAGTGTCCTTAGAGAAGCTGGTCCCCCAAGGAAGACAGAAGCTCAGGAGCATCCAGTGGAACTTATCGGTGGGATCAGAGAAGTTCCCCAGACGTGATTGTGCCAGTTCTACCGGAGACCAAACAGACCCTGGAATGGAGGCAAGATCGAGCAAACACTCTGAAAGGGATGCCACTGTCCTCTGGACCTCCAGAGTTTCTGCTCTTCACAGATGCTTCAAAAGAAGGGTGGGGAGCCCACCTTCTGGGAAAAGCAGCGAGAGGCAGTTGGATGGAAAAAGAGAAGGCTCTCCACATCAACGTTCTGGAGATAAGAGCGGTTCAGGAAGCCTTTCTACACTTCAGTCAATTTCTAAAAGGGAACTCAGTGGTGATGATGTCGGACAATGCCACAGTAGTGACGTACATAAAGAAGGAAAGAGGATTGAAGTCGAAGGAGTTGTGCGTTCTCGCCTTGCAAGTCCTGAAATGGGCAGAAGAGGAACAAATCAGACTGTCAGTGAGATTCATTCCGGGAAAGAAAAACGTTCTAGACGATGGCCTCAGCAGGGTAGGCCAATTAGTGGGGACAGAATGGTCTCTTCACCCCGAAGTAGCAAGATTCATCATCCGAAGGTGGGGTTCTCCGGTAATGGATCTCTTCGCGACGAGGCTGAATGCGCAACTCCTCGTATTCTGTTCTCCTGTCCCAGACCCAAAGACGGCATTGGAGGACGCCTTTCAGCACAAGTGGGACAATCTGGACGTGTACGCCTTTCCTCCTTTCGCTCTGATCAGGCAGGTTCTCAACAGAATTAGGACAGCCAACAACCTAAAAATGACTTTGGTAGTGCCTTGGTGGCCGAAGAGAGAGTGGTTCGCTGACCTAAAAGGTCTGGCTATTCTCCCTCCGTGGCCTCTTCCGGACAGACCAGACCTCCTGAGGCAGGCACACTTTCTGAAGTTCCACGAGAACCCTCAATCCCTTCGTCTTCACGCCTGGAGGTTATCCAGTGCTTCCTGAAAAGACAAGGGTATTCAACCAAGACAGCTGTTAGAATGTCACGTTACCTGAGACAGTCTTCTACAGCAGTCTACCAAGCAAAATGGGCAGCTTTTATTAAATGGTGTGCTTCGAGGAAAATAAAGCCTTTAGAAGCATCAGTACTCGACATTGCAGATTTTCTCGTTCACCTCAGGGATGAGTTGGGGATGTCGATTCCAGTAGTATAAGGGGTACGAGCCGCTCTTGGACAGGTTTTTCTCTTGAAAGGAATAGATCTAGGTTCTTCTAAACACATCTCGATGCTCATCAAGAGTTTTGAGCAGTCCTGTCCTCCCTCGTCTTCTAGGGTTCCGAAATGGGACCTGGTTAGAGTTCTAGATATACTTAGTAAGCCTCCCTTCGAACCTTTGAAGGATATAGTGGACCGGAATCTTACGCTTAAGGCAGTCTTCTTGTTAGCTTTGGCGTCAGCGAAGAGAGTAGGAGAAATTCATGGGTTGTCCTACGAGGTAGAACACTCAAGGGGTTGGGGAGATGTCTCCTTTAAGTTTGTCCCCTCTGAAAGGGATGCCACTGTCCTCCGGACCTCCAGAGTTTCTGCTCTACACAGATGCTTCAAAAGAAGGGTGGGGAGTCCACCTTCTGGGAAAAGCAGCGGGAGGCAGTTGGATGGAAAAAGAGGAGGCTCTCCACATCAACGTTCTGGAGATAAGAGCGGTTCAGGAAGCCTGTCTACACTTCAGTCAATTTCTAAAAGGGAACTCAGTGGCGTTGGTGTCGGACAATGCCACAGTAGTGACGTACATAAAGAAGGAAGGAGGGTTGAAGTCGAAGGAGTTGTGCGTTCTCGCCTTGCAAGTCCTGAAATGGGCCGAAGAGGAACAAGTCAGACTGTCAGCGAGATTCATTCCGGGAAAGAAAAACGTTCTAGATGATGGCCTCAGCAGGGTAGGCCAAGTAGTGGAGACAGAATGGTCTCTTCACCCCGAAGTAGCAAGATTCATCATCCGAAGGTGGGGTTTTCTGGTAATGGATCTCTTCACGACGAGGCTGAATGCGCAACTCCTCGTATTCTGTTTTCCTGTCCCAGACCCAAAAGCGG
>NC_090736.1:61337762-61340262 GCF_036898095.1 Palaemon carinicauda | reverse complement strand
GAGGAAGAAAAACAAGATAGGATAGTGTGCCCGAGTGTACCCTCAGCCAAGAGATCTCTAGCCCAAGATAGTGGAAGACCATGGTACAAAGGCTATGGCACTACCCTAGATTAGAGAACAAGGGTTTGATTTTGGAGTGTCTACTACCCTAGTCAAGAGGAAAGTAGCCACAGGAAAATTTCACATATCTAAATTAAATTTTCAGAAATTGATATTAAATTTGTCCATACCAATTTTCTTGTTGATTTCGGCCATGGAAAGCCACAACAAACGTTTTTTCGGTATGGGTTGAATGGTTATTTTTGGCGGTAGAGTAAATTGTTCCTATAACAATTCTCATATCCAAAAGAATATTTCAGGGATTGGTGGGAAACAGTGTCTCTGTTTGTACAATTGAAAAGACAGCAGCCATGTAGCCTTCTTAAATATGTTGTTAAATGTAGCAAATTTACAGTGAACTGCGTGATATTGAGCGCCATCAACTAGGGACAATGCCGATCTCATAAACAATGTCCGTTACGAGTTCAGCTAGTTATTATTTATTATTATTATTATTGTTATTATTATTATTATGATGATGATGATGATGATCGTTGTTGTTGTTATCATTCTCTATTTCGATAATAGAAAAGGATAAAAACCATCATAAGAAGAGCCAAGTCAGGGGAAAGCAGTCTCAGAAGACAAAAGCAAACAAATGCAGGCAGAATGAGAAACCCGAAAACTCAAGGAGTTAAATTAAAACTGTCCTCAAAGGCCTTGTGTTTAGAATCCTTCTAAAACGTGACATACACCATAGCCATCTGTTTCTGTGCTCTCCCTGCCCCAGAGAGAGAGAGAGAGAGAGAGAGAGAGAGAGAGAGAGAGAGAGAGAGAGAGAGAGAGAGAGAGAGAGAGAGAGAGAGAGAGAGAGAGAGAGAGCATTTGACATGAATTCCTATTATCATTATTATTATTATTATTATTATTATTATTATTATTATTATTATTATTATTATTATTATTACAAGCCAAGCTATAACCTAGTTGGGAAAGCAAAATGCTATTAGCCCAAGGGAAAGAAAATAAGCAAAAAAAAAATGAATGATTTAAGTAATCAAAAAAAAAAAAAAAAAAAAAAAATGAAATATTTAAAAAAAAAACATTAACAACATTAAACCAGATAATTAACATATAGACCATAAAAAGACTTATGTCAGCCTGTTCAACATAAAAAACATTTGCTGCAAGTTTGAACTTTTGAAGTTCTACTGATTAAACTACCCGATTAAGAAGATCATTCCACAACTTATTCACAGCTGGAATAAATCTAGAATTCTGTGTAGTATTGAGCCTCATGATGGAGAAGGCCAGACTATTAGAGTTAACTGCATGCCTAGTATTATGAACAGGATGGATCTGTCCTGGAAGATCTGAATGTAAAGGATGGTCAGAATTATGAATAATCTTATGCAACATGCATACTGAACTAATTGAATGGCGGTGCCAAAGATTATTATCTAGATCAGGAAAAAAAAATTCATAGATAGTAAATTCTTGTCCAACAAATTAAGATGAGAATCAGCAGCTTAAGACCAAATAGGAGAATAATACTAGAAACAAGGTAGAATAAAAGAATTAAAACTCTTCAGAATGGATTGATCTCCGAAAGATAAGCCAATTTTTTGTGCAATTGAAGAAGAAACAGACCTCATGTGTTTCTCAAAAGTAAATTTCCTGTCGAAAATCACACCTAGAATTTTCGAAAAGTCATACAAAGGTAGAGAAACATTATTTATGGTGATATCCGGATGGTGAGGAGGCAGTTTCCTTGACCTACTTACAATCATAGTTTGAGTTTTTTTACGATTCAACTTCATACCCCATAATTTGAACCATGCACTAACATTTGCTAGATCTCTATTAAGGGATTCAGTAACCCCAGATTTACATTCACGAGATGGAATTGATGCAAAGAGAAAAGCATCTTCTGCATATTCAATAAGCTTGTTTTCTGTGCCAAACCACTTGTCATGTGTATATAATATGAAAAGTAATGAGCCAAGACCATTACCCCGTAAAATACCAGATATCATATTTCTACACTCACTATGGTGCCCATCAATAACAATTCTTTGAGATCTATTGCTGAGAAATTCAATAATGATGCCCAGAAACGAACCACCCACTCCCAATTGTTTGAGTTTGAAAACAAGGGCCTCATGATTAACATGGTCAAAGGCAGCACTAAAATCAAAGTCAATCATACGAACTTCCTGGCCACAATCAAGGGATTTCTTTACACCATTGGAGATTGTAAAAAGGGCATCACGAGCTCTAAGCCCTTTACGAAAACCAAATTGCAAACTAGAGAACAGTTGATTACCTTAAGCAAACCTATTAAGACGTTTTGCTAAAAGACTTTAAAAAACTTGAGATGATTTGGGAATTATGGAAATGCGGCGGTAATCAGTTGGGCTTGAGATAACACAAATACATTTACATGTGGAGTAACATTACC
>NC_090736.1:61312762-61332762 GCF_036898095.1 Palaemon carinicauda | reverse complement strand
CTGGGAGCAAGATTCCACAATTCTGTAGAAAGGGCCAACGGAAAGCTAAGCAATCGCTGGAGGAAGATAAAGTGTTACTCTGACATTAGTGCTGAAGGCTAATTTCTACAGCAGTCTTTTTATAGCCTTTGTTATGTGATTCCCCACTTGTTTTGAATTAATCTGAAAATTCCAAGACGACGATGAGAATGTTTTTGGATTATTTATTCGTTCAATGGCATACGTCTAAGTAAAAGACAGGTGAGGAAGTTATTCAAACGTTATTTTGATTGTGATGAATAGGAAGTAGTTATTGATATAATGAAGAAAAAGGAAGAGGAAACATGTAGAATAGTGTACCGGCGTGTACCCTCAAGCAAGAGAAGTTTATTCCAAGACAGCGGAATCTCAAAATAAGAGTTAAAGAAGAAACCCTTTAATGATACGAGACTTGAATTATTTTGTAATTCAAAACTGGAAATATATGAAGGTATTGTTGAACCAGCTCCCCATTTTGGAAATTATTTCTGGATATTCAAAATGTTCGAAAGAACAAGGTGATAACATTTGTTAAGGGAAACATACATCGTAAAATAGCATAACACTAATTATAAATGTAGGAAGTGTGGAGATGAGGTCTAGTATGATGTTTGATTGGCAGGCAGTGCAAGAGTGAGGGAGATAGCTATGAATGGCACAGTTAGTGAAAGTGTGCTTGATATGTTGTTGAACTTTCAGTGTAGGTGAGGAAAGCGGAGAATATATGGGAAATGCCTAAATGTTAGATATAAATGCATACATACAGACACAGAAAAAAAAAACACACACCCATATATATATATATATATATATATATATATATATATATATATATATATATATATATATATATATATATATATATATATATATATATATATTTATAGTCATCCGCTCTTTCTTAGACAAGACAGGATTTGTTTTTCATATAATTCACCTTTTATTTTTAGAAATCTGATAATTTTATTTTGAAGCTTAGAAATATCTTTCAGAGAAGTATAATTACAATTTACTAACAAAGAATCTTAACCTATATTTAGTTACATCGTAATTTTCTTCTTCCTTTATATTAACATTTCACAAATTTTTATATGTATTGTGTTTTTATTCACCAGTCTTCTATAAATGGCAACAAATAATACTCAGTTACCAGAGAGCAAAAGAAACTCTCTTACACTATTTCGAACAAAACATGAGTTAATGCCATACCGCTAGAGTGTTATTGGGTTCTTTGAATGGCCTGACAGCACTTCATTGGATCCGTCTCTCTGGTTACGGCTCATTTTCCTTCATACGTACACCCAATAGTCTGGCCTATTTGCATATTCTCCTCTCTCCACATACACCTGACATTGAGATTACCGAGCAATTCTTCCTCGCTCTAGGGGTTAACTACAGCAATGTAATTGTTCAGTGGCTACTTTTCTCTTGGTAAGGGTAGAAGAGACTTTAGTTATGGTAAACAGCTCTCCTGGGAGTAGAATACTCCAAAATCAAACCATTGTTCTCTGGGCTTGGACAGTGCCATAATCTCTTTACCATGGTCTTCTTTTGTCTTGGTTTAGAGTTCTCTTGCTTGAGAGTACACTCGGGACATTATTCTATCTTATTTTTCATCTTGTTTTAAAAAAGATATATGGTTTTATGAAATATATATTTTAATGTTGGTATGGTTCTTAAGATGTTTTATTTTAAATTTTAATTACTTTTCTTGTAGTTTCCTTATTTCCTTTCCTTAGTGGACTATTTTTCATGTTGGAGCCCTCGGGCTTACAGCATTCTGCTTTTCTAACTAAGGTTGTAGCTCAGCAAGTAATAATTAATAATAATAATGATAATGATGATAATAATAATAATACATGACAGTGTATTTCTAGACAACTGAGTAAAAAAACAATTATTTTCCCCTCTTAAGGTAATTCAAGAAAGAACCCAGTCTTTCTTTTTTACTTTTTACATGAAACGTTTATGACATATAATTCATAACGGAATTATATGATCGGATTTCACCCATGATTTTTTAACACAGTGTACACTACTTAATGCTCTCTCTCTCTCTCTCTCTCTCTCTCTCTCTCTCTCTCTCTCTCTCTCTCTCTCTCTCTCTCTCTCTCTCTGTTTGTCTAAAAAAAAAATTCCAATATACGTCTGTATTTCTTGTTTTTATATTACATTTTCTTGAGTCATTTAAGAAAATGATAAAAAATATGCCCTTTATTTATCAAGTATAAAACCCATTACACCTACATTTTAAAATAAAGAGCCCATTCTTATTTCACATAAAATTTTATAAAATATTAGAACACTGATCTCTTTTCGATAGAGTTTTTTAAAATTGCATAAATAGTAAGTAACTGGATCAGCTATAATCCTTTCTCCGTTCCTTTAATATCCCTCAAAAAAGGAATCCCTTTTCGAAAAATCTCCCATATCATTTCAATCACCTTCAACATGGCACCAAAGGAATATCAAACGACAGTTCCACGTATGTCACGTCCAACCGGCTTTAGAATGTAAAACTGTTCACAGTACATTTGGCATTTCCATGGAGTTATTTCATGCGTAATGATTCGAGAACCCGTGAATGTTCAAAGGCCTCTATCGCACGCTTGGAGATTGGAAAAATGAGAACAGTTTGGTTTGGGTTTAAGTTGAGAGAGAGAGAGAGAGAGAGAGAGAGAGAGAGAGAGAGAGAGAGAGAGAGAGAGAGAGAGAGAGAGAGAGAGAGAGAATTAAACAGCTTTTTAATATGTATGCATGTATCTTTATATAAGACGAATATTACCAATATTTCAACAAATAAACGAGCATGGGCACATGCACTGAAGGCAAAGAATAAAAAACTAGTAGAGGTTGATATCCTTCACTTCACTGGAAAATAAACTCTCTTGCCAAAATACTATTGCTATCCTTAGCTTTTCTGTCAAACCTAATATTCAGTAGAGCAGAGAGTTGATGATTGTCCTCTCTCCATTTATATGCAGAGGGGAAGATTTATCATAATTCTTTTTTTGTTGGGTACTTCAATTATGCTCGCTATGGAGTGTACTATCTTCGTTCCATGCAGTGTTTGCCTTCTGACGTTGAAAGGAAATCCATGAATGGAGAACATGCTATGCAACAACAGGCTGGTCTCTGGAATAGGATATGATCAGATTTTTCTGTTAAAAAATATATACATGTGCTCTGGCCATTCCCCCTCTAGATATATTAGCTCTACTCTGAATGAATCTACGCTGCTAATCTGGGAGATCTCATATAGCACAAATTGTGCATGATCTCCAGGATAAGAAAGACGGGAGGGAAACTTGGCCAACCATTATGTTTCACAAAGAGGAGCAAATCAGATGATTCCTAAATGTTGTAGACAGGAAAGAGCTTAGAGAAACTTTGTCTACACTACTTGCATTGATGTCTTTGACACGGGCAAACACCCCGAGTGTCTTCATCAACATCTACTCCGGTTCTGTTGTCAGTGACCCATTAGTTAATGTTCATAATGCAGTCGAAATTAGAGAAGCAGAACATCAGCACTGATTTCCACAAGGAACTGAAATTATACGTATATGACAAAAGTTTCAAACCACTGTGCCGCAGGTCGACACACAGGCAACAAATATGTTTATGCTCTGGCTCTTGGTATCATAAGACCACTAAGGAAAGATGTCACTCTAGAAAAGCTGTTGTCACATTAGATGGCTCCTTATCTATTGGCACTATTTGACAATAATGATTACATGTATGTAACCCAGAAATGTGTTTTAAAAACTAAATTGCAAGTAATGTTAGAAAAATGTAATTAGAAACCTCCAAATGTCATCATTCTAGATGCATATGCCTTACTCTGGAGAGTTTCCTGGCCCGCTTAACCAGCCAAGGTTTCTGATTTTCTTAATAAAGCAGTGACCCAAATTATAAGAAATGCCGAAGTAGTTTCTACACTGTACATGGTATTTGACATCTATTATGAAATTAGAACTAAGTCAACCGTGTCTACTTCTTTACTGAAGATATGCCACTTCCAAATGAAACTATTCCTGAATGTCACCGCCATTAAGAAGCAAATAATACGAATGATTGTTGAATGAATGAGTAATATGCCTCCAGTACCAGGAAAACAGACCTTCCTAACTAGACCAGATCCATAGCCAATAGAGATTGAGGGTTGGCTTTCAACAGACAGTCATTTTTCATCAAGAAGCTGATGTTCGGATGGCATACACCATGATCACATGCTTCAAGACTAGAGAACAATGATTTGATTTTTGAGTGTCCTTCTCCAAGAAGAGCGGCTTACCATAACTAGAGCTGCTTCTACCCTTATCAGGAAAAAAGTAGCCTCTGAAAAATTACAGTGCAGTAGTTAACCCGTTGAGCAAAGAAAAATTGTTTGGTAACCGCAGTGTTGTTAGATATATGAAGACAGAGGAGAATCTGTAAAGAATAGGTATTCGGTATACGTGTAGGCTAAAAAAAAAAAAAAAAAAAAAAAAAAGTCGTAAAGAATAGGTATTCGGTATACGTGTAGGCAAAAAAAAAAAAAAAAAAAAAAAAAAAGTCGTAACCAGAGAGAGGGATCCAATGCAGGACTGTCTGGCTAGTCGAAGGAGCCATTCATTCTCCAGCGGTAGTATCTCAACGGGTGGCTGGGAACTACTACCTGTAATGCCTTGACTAAAAAGCAAGACTGCAAGGTAGCAGCTGTCCTTTTAGTCGCTTTCTATCGCCTGTAAGACGTACGATTATAGTATTCTACACCCCCACCACAGGGCGTACACCTATACCACAGGGATCAATTTCATCTTAGGTTGGGGTTTTTGTTATACGGTAATTTCAATTCCTTTTGTTGTTTATTTTAGCTCAAGGAAATATAGTTTTAACGATTATAACTAGTTTGGCAAGATAAAGTCAGGGGAAAGTTTGTCAGTAAGAAAGATTTAGTGGTTTTGGTTTTGTTTTTCATCCCGTCATGTATGAGATATTGAACATAGGAAGAAATTATCTATACAATTACTAGCTAATCTACGGTTGTAGCTTAGCTAGTAATTATATATATATATATATATATATATATATATATATATATATATATATATATATATATATATATATATATATATATATATATATATATATATATATATATATATATATATATATATATATATATATATACACACACACACACACACACACCATCACCATAACTCCAGACGAGAATGCCTAAGCGGCATTCTGCCACAGTTCAGTTCGTTGCCGTTAAACTCCCGTCAATCTGAAGGAGCAGTCAATGCCAAATTCGGTTTCTGTCCCTTGCCGTTATCCTCCACATCAATATACTCCAGTTGTAATCTGTCGTTAACCTCCAGATGGATCTTTTACTATCGTTGTCTATCCATTTTCGTTATAGCTCTAATATTTTTAATTCAATCCCGGCATTCAAAAGAAGAGGAGGGAACAATCATCAGCCTTCAATCAGAGGATAAAAGGAGGAAGTACGTTTTGATAGTAATATGATTAATCTCATATATGATGGTAAGTCCAAGGATTCGAAATCATGTTTTCTCCTCGCATTCAGGATAAAAAATGCCGCAGCTGTCGTTCTCAGCTATCTGACGGAGAATAAATTAAACAAACATATCATTACACTAAATACCTCTTTCTCTTGCTCACTCTCCTTTCACGTTCTGATGTATTTGGCAAATAAAAAAAAATAGTGTAGGAATAAAAACAGAAAATTAATCCTTCACAATACCATGTTGACCTCAGAAATTGGTGTTATTGTGGGGAAAATTCTTCAATAATGCTTGGGAATTATACTCGATATCGTGTTCGTTATATTTGAGTATTGTGTAACATTTCAAAATAGTTTTTATTCCTTCGGGGGAAAAATTTATTTTTATCGATATCCTGCGGCTTCTAACTTGATGATTTGAATGAACTTGTATATTCATCTTTATAATTTTTACATATGATGTTTTGTTGAAGAATGGACAATGTACTGAGTGTATGTTTTATTTTAGTATTCAGCCGGAATATAGCCTACCAGAAAAGAATATCATTGTTTGCACAAAGTGGAAAATGAACGTTGATAGCTACCAACTTATAAAACGTTTTACAATACGCTTAATCATTGTAGGTATAATGAATAACGTCTAGCAACCTTAGGCTTATAGAAGGATAATAAGAATAATGTTTAAATTATGTGAGATAGGATTATAATGACTACTTATGTGTTAATACAAATACATTTCATCGTGTTTTGTTGGTAGTTAGGGTATTCCTGCCGTCTATGATGGGTGAGACCAAGGTCTAAGGTCTATAGAATACCAGGTCTACCTACGCGCAGGTAAATTGGGGGTTAGCGGGGATTAGAGGGGTAAACGTTAAGTGGGGGTAAATTTTGTGACGTCACTGAACACCAGTGGCCGGCGAAAGAGTACTATTCAGCATTAGTTTGCTTTGCAAAAGTTCTCCTTTCTTTATTATCTCGTTGAAAATAACATTTCTATTTCAGAAAAAAAAATAATATAAGATATTTTGGTGACTAGATTTCGTTACAAAATACTTCCTGTGAGAAGGTTTTTAAGGAAAATGGTTTAACAAGTCGCATATCAGAAGAGAGCAAATATTATTCAAATCCTTTGTGAAAATATTGTTTCACCAAAATGTACAATTAAGCAACGTGCATGCATATTTAGATACATTTTCACACTAATCTTTTACTAATGACTCAAAACTAAATTTTAAGAATATCTATTCAAATAAAGTTGTACAAACACACTATAGAAATAAGTGATCATGATTATTACATTTTACAATCCTCTAATTTCAATAGTTATTTTCCTAGCAGAAGTTATTTCTTTTAATTGATATTATCATTTTAAAAATATTTCGACAACGAGCAAAATGAGTGACTAAAAGTGTTAATCCCATTTTATTTGGAATATCTAATGCTATTTTTTTACTACTCTGTTGCCATGTTTGTCCTTTTTCCCCATGATAACTTATATTTTTTTTTCAATACTCTTTATCGGATCAGTAAATTCTTTTGATGGCTTCACTAATTCCTTATTTGCTGAGCTAATTATACCTGTCCACGAATTGTCCCCCCTTTTGTGCATTAGGGAAACTTAAGGGCAATGAAACCGGCGAAACAGTCTAGACCTCCTTTCAATTTTGCATCATCCAGGTGTTTAATTACCAACTTCCCCTATACTTTTTGTAACATCATTTCCTTCACCGTCGCATTCATCGGGCAAACAAAATTTCATCGCAGATAGCCTTAGCTCACTTTGAAATGATTTGTTATCTTTATCTTGAGAGAGAGAGAGAGAGAGAGAGAGAGAGAGAGAGAGAGAGAGAGAGAGAGAGAGAGAGAGAGAGTATCATTATCAATAAAACAAAAGGTTCCAGCTGTTAAGTTTTCTATTTTGCAATTGGGATTTGTATTATATTTTGACCTTATAAGGTAACTGTCCTTCTCTAATAGATGAGATTTAGCACTATATTTAACTGTATCCAACGCTGGGTGCTGCAGACTTCCATTTATCACAAAAAGGTAAGGAAATGTTCAAGTCCCATCTTGATTCATTCTATAAATCAATAAAATTATTTATTAAATATAATTTTTACCATTTTTAACAATTTTGGCAAAGATTCACAAGAAACTGCCGATCCTATTTGGAATGAAAAAAGACAATTATTTCCAATTACCATCAATAATTTTACTGGGTGTCGTGCAATTGAAGATTTCATCCTGATTTTGTAAGTTCAACCCTTATTAATTTCTGAACATCTTTGTATCGTACGGAACTCCAGAGATAAAATTGACTTTTATTTTTTCCAATGCTTATCTAAAAATAATCCTTTGCTACAGAAATATTGAAGCGATTTCGTAATTGTTTCTAATATCAATTGTACAGCTAATTTTCCATTCATACGCTGAAAGCCACTGACATTTATGTTTTTTATGTTCTCCAAGTTTATATGATGTTTTCAGATCACTTTTACTTTATAAGTTCCTTTAGCAAAGAGTAGTGGACAAAATCACCGTCGCTTTGCTGAAAGCCATTATCAAATAAATTGTTTCTTATTAGTCTCATGAGATGTGGAGCATCAGCAAAGACACAAACAACGCGATCGGTGATGCGGGATTTTCAATCATCGAATTATGCACACTTATGCCTAAAGATTTCCATAAACTAACGTCGGTAGGACCTTGGTCGTTAAATATAAACATTACAGGAAAACTTGCTAGTTCTATCTCAACGATAGTATAACTTTTAAAGCATAAAGAGTATCTGAATCTTAGTCATAACTACATTTTTAGGCAATGCTGCATTCATCAAATGATTAGATAGAAACACGCGCAAATTATTTCTGATTTGTGCTTGAATAATTTGATAACAGTCTTTAAAATTTATGGTTCGACATCCAACATATACTAATACAACTATTTAACGTAGTAATGGAGGAAAAGAGTGGAATATTGAACACCAGCTTCCTTGTAAGCAAACTGTAAAATAGTAAATACCGGAAAACATAGGCTGGTAAGTCAGACCACGGTGCGGTGTGACGTCATCTATAACCGCATGGCTAGCCTGTGCAGTAGAGGACACAATTTGGGTCGCTGATGGGTAGACCTAGTATCCCGAGACCATTTTCGGCGAAGGGGAAAATAAATGTCTAGGTTACTAATACATTATTTACATTATATCAGGCATAGTATAATCATATAATGTAGCATTATCACAAATAAGATATAATTGCACTTGTTATAATTTTAATACAATAATGGGGATGTGATAAAGACGTAGCCTACATTACCTTTGTCTACTACCGTTCCTCCCTCCACACGAGAAAGATTTCAAAAGAGGCCAATAGATGGTGTTGGTGCTTTATTTCTAGTAAAAATCATCTGAGATTTCTCCCAGACGGAAAATAGTACAGTATATCCTGTATCAACGCACAAAAAGACTATTTGTAATAAATTAATGTAGTACTCATTAAATTTATTAGGTGTATGTTTGATTTGAAAATAAAATTTTAGACGGTGAAAGATATATAATAGGATAATCATCTTTTTTATTTTGATGAACAATGGTAATTTTCCTTATCAGGTAATTTGGTGATCATAATAGCAATATTACTTTGCGATTTCCAGGAAATGACAGAAACACATGTTGGATCTAGCTTTTTCAATACCCGTGAATCTTTGTCTAGAAGACTATTTTGCCCTGAAAGCACAATTATATTTTCATAAGAAATTGTCCATATTTTTCAACTCCTATGATAGTTTCGCTGGAACATCGCCATTCAGAGAGAGAGAGAGAGAGAGAGAGAGAGAGAGAGAGAGAGAGAGAGAGAGAGAGAGAGAGAGAGAGAGAGAGTTACTTTTATGTCATAAGTTTCCATTATAATAATAATTAGTCTTGAAGTGGGATTGTTGTTGATTCTTTTAAAAAATTACTGTGGTGTATTCTTGTGTATATTCCACAGACGGAGTCAAAGCTTTCACAACCTGCTTCCATCAATAAGGGTCTAAGCACTGCTAATATGGTCACATAATGGGGTAAACCATTTATTGAAGGGTATACAGTACATAGTAAAAATTTCCACATTATGGGTCACTGATCAGTTTTGGTAAAATATCCAAACATAAGTAGCTGGAATGTGATGATTTATTAAATGACCATCACGTTTTATTTTGTAATAAATTTATTAGCAAAATTATTGCATACTTTTATACCGAGGTTATGATAGTGAACAAAACATCCTATCCACATAATTCATGTCATTATAGAAAAGTTGCAAGGCTTTGTCAACTTCAATTCCTAACTTTCTTTCAAATAAGAAATATTTCCATCCTGCTCAAAGTATGATATTGATACAGATATTAAATTGCTAAGTAAAGTACGCTCTGACCATAGACCCTGTTTCCATTAACTCCTATAGTAGAATAGATATTACCTTTTTACCCAGAAATCACAGAAACTTAAAAGATATTTAAGGTTTTTAAAGTCTCTCATGAATGGCAGAGTCAAGGGACAATGGCAATGTCCTAGCAGGATAGTACCCTAGAGACTGATCATATATACCTATGATCAGCTTCCAAGCCCCCTCTCTACCCAAGCTAGGGCCACGGAGCGCCAGACAATGGTTACTCATGACTCGGCAGGTAGATCTACAGGCTTCTCCAAAACCCCAATCCGTAGAGCACAAGGATGAGGTTGCAGACACTACATGAAAATTACCGAGCCATAATCATTGTAAGTATAATGAACGAAGAACATTTAGCAACCTCAGGCTTATAGAATGATCATTAAAAAATGGTATTTAATTTGTGTGAGATATGACGATAATGACTAATTTAATTTAAATACATATCATCGTGTTTTGTTGGTAGTTAGGGTATTCCTGCCGTCTATGATGGGCGAGACCATTATCGGCGAAGTGGAAAATAAATGTCTAGGTTACTAATACATTATTTACATTATATCAGGCATAGTATAGTCATATAATGTAGCATTATCACAAATAAGATATAATTGCACTTGTTATAATTTAAATACAATAATGGGGATGTGATGAAGACATATATTACCATTGTTTACTAGCGTTCCTCCCCCACACGAGAAAGATTTCTGAAGAGGCCAACAGATGGTGTTGGTGCTTCGGTTATAGTAAATAGCATCTGAGATTTCTCTCAGGAGGAAAACAGTATGGGGTTAAACCAGTTATTAAAGGATATACAGTATACTGTATAGTAAAATTGTCCACATTATGGGTCACTGATCAGTTTTGGTGGAATATCCAAACATGAGTAGCAGGAATATGATGATTTGTTAAATAACTATATTTTTTTTTCTAATAAATTTATCAGCAAAATTATTATACACTTTCATATCAGTGAACAAAACATCCTATCCACATAAATCATGTCATTTAGAGAAAAGTTGTAATGTTATGAACGAAGGCTTTGTCAACTTAATTTCCTAACTCTCTTTCAAATAAGAAATATTTCCTTCTTGCACTAAGTATAATATTGATACAATTATCAAATTGCTAAGTAAAATACGCTCAGACCATAGACCATATTTCCATTAACTCTTATAGTAGAATAGATATTATCGTTTTACCCAGATATCACATAAACTTAAAAGGTAGTTAAGGTTTTTAAAGTCTGTTATGAATGGCAGAGGCAAGGGATAATGGCAATGTCCTAGCAGGGCAATTCCCTAGAAACTGATCATATATACTTATGGTCATTTCGCACGCCCCCTTACCAACCTAGCAAAGACTATGGAGGGCCAGGCAATGGTTACTCATGACTCAGCTGGTAGATCTACAGGCTGCTCCAAAACCCCCATCCCTAACTCACGAGGAGGATGAGGTTGCAGACACTACATGAAAACTATCGAGCCTGAAGTAATATAAACATAATGATTAAGAGAACATATGATATTCAAGTCAACATGGTTCGTCCTTTTCATATTCCCCTCGCATTCCAATGATATAATTATCTGTTAACATCAGATTAAATCAATGTTTCCTAAAGAAACGCGCCCACTTTCATAAAATAAGAAAGCGTTCCGTCCGCTCTCATAAAAAAGAATCATGAGTTTTATTCTTCTTTATAGTCATTTCTGATCCATCAGAGACTTTTTAAGTGTTTGCCGCCAGCCAGGATTTACTACGTGCTGCTTGCAGAAAGCGCTCACAGTGACTAAAATATTACATTGTTTTCCATCAGCAGAGTTTAAGTAGTTCACGTAGGAGAGAGAGAGAGAGAGAGAGAGAGAGAGAGAGAGAGAGAGAGAGAGAGAGAGAGAGAGAGAGAGAGAGAGAGGGGAGCCGGTCTCTTGATTCCATAGATAAAGAATAAACGAAGGTCAGTGTATTCAATGTTTTTCCTTCATCTTTTATTTAATTGAATTTAAAGTGCTTCTTATCCCGCGAATGAGTTCCTCATTATCTATCAATTTAGAAGGTCCTTTTAGATATAACATGATATTATAAGTTTCCTTATCGGCACATTGTCTCTTTTTTTCATAGGTGTCACTTCAAATATTTCTCCTAGATAGCAGATTGTCTCTTTTTTCATAGGTGTTACTTCAATTATTGCTCGTAAATAGAACATTGTCTCTTTGTTCATAGGTTTTACTTCAATTATTGCTCCCAGATAGCACATTGTCTCTTATTTTTGATTGGTGTTACTTCAATTATTGCTCCTAGACTAAACATTCTTTTTTTGCATAGGTGTTACTGCAATTATTGTTCCCAGATAGCACATGGTTTTTTTTATTTCAAAGGTGTTACATCAAGCGTTGCTCCCATATAGCAAATTGTCTCTTTTTTCCATAGTTGGTACTTCAATTATTGCTCATCGACAGAGCATTGTCTCTTTTTTACATAGGTGTTACTTAAATTATTGCTCCCAGAAAGCAATTGGTCTTATTTATTTCATAGGTTTTACTTCAAGCATTAATCCCAATTAGCACGTTGTCTCTTTTTTGCATAGTTGTTTCTTCAATTATTGCTCGTAGATAGAACATTGTCTCTGTTTTCATAGGTGTTACTTCAATTAATGTTCCCAGATAACATATTGTCTTTTTGTGATATGTATTACTTCAATTATTTCTCCCAGATCGCAAATGGTCTTTTTTATTCAAAGGTGGTACTTCAAGTGTTGCTCCGAAATAGCACCGTGTCTCTTTTTTGCATAGTTGTTACTCCAATAACTGCTTGTAGATAGAACATTCTCTCTTTTATTTCATAGGTGTTACTTCAAGCGTTGCTCCCAGATAGCACATTCTCTTTTTTCATAGGTGTTACTTCAATTAATGTTCCCAGATAGCACATTGTCTCTTTATAATAGGTGTTACTTCAGTTATTGCTCCCAGATAGCACATTTTCTCTTTATACTACGTGTTACTTCAATTATTGCTCCCAGATATCACATTGCCTCTTTTTTCATATGTGTTACTTCAAGCGTTGCTCCCAGATAGCACATTGTCTCTTTAACATAGGTGTTTCTTCAGTTATTGCTCCTAGATAGCACATTGTCTCTTTATAATAGTTGCTACTTCAGTTAATGCTCCTAGATAGCACATTGTCTCTCTTTTTTCATATGTGTTACTTTAATTATTTCTCCTAGATTGCACATTATCTCTCTCTTCATAGGTGTTACTTCAATTATCGTGCCTAGATAGCACATTGTCTCTTATTTAATTGGTTTTACTACAGCTATTGCTCCTATGTAGCACCTTGTTTCTTTTTTTCATAGGTGTTACTTCCGTTATTTCTCCTATGTAGCACATTGCCTTTTTATAGGTGTTACATCAATTATTGCTCCCAGATAGCATACTGTCTCTTTTTTTCTACGTTTTACTTCAAATATTGCTCCCAGATGGCATATTATCTCTTCTTTGATAGGTGTTACTTCAAGTATTGTTCCCAGATAGCACATTGTCTCTTTTTTCATGGGTGTTACTTCAATTATTGCTCCCATATACACATTCTCTTTTTTATAGGTGTTACTTTAATATAGCACATTGTCTCTTTTTTCTACGTTTTACTTCAAATATTGCTCCCAGATGGCACATTATCTCTCTTTTTGTATGTGTTACTTCACCTTTAAAAATAAGAGATAATGTGCCATCTGGGGGCAATATTTTAAGTAAAACGTAGAAAAAGAGACAGTGTGCTATTTTGAAGTAACACCTATAAAAAAGAGAATGTGTATATGGGAGCAATAATTGAAGTAACACCCATGAAAAAAGAGACAAGTATTTCTTCGAGATAGCATAATTATCCCTTTTTTAAATGTGCTACCTCAATTATTGCTCATAGATAGCACATTGTTTCTTTTTTCATAGGTGTTACCTCCATTGTTGCCCGTAGATAGCACATAGTCTCTTTTTTCATAGGTGTTACTTCAGTTACTGGTCTTAGATAGCACATTGTCTCTTTTTCGCATAGATTTTACTTCAATTATTGCTCCTAGATATCACATAGTCTGTTTTTTTTAATAGGTGTTACTTTAGTTATTGCTCCTATATAGCACATTGTCTCTTTTCCTTATAGGTGTTACTTCAGTTATTGCTCCTAGATATTACACAGTCTGTTTTTTCGTAGGTTTTACTCCAATTATTGCTCCTAGATAGCAGATTGTCTCTTTTTTCATCGGTGTTACTTCAATTATTGCTCCTAGATAGCACATTGTCGTTTTTTTTTTCATCGGTGTTACTTCAATTATTGCTCCTAGATAGCACATTGACACTTTTTTCATCGGTGCTACTTCAATTATTGCTCCTAGATAGCACATTGACACTTTTTTCATCGGTGGTACTTCAATTATTGCTCCTAGATAGCACATTGTCACTTTTTCATCGGTGTTACTTCAATTATTGCTCCTAGATAGCACATTGACACTTTTTTCATTGGTGTTGCTTCAATTATTGCTCCTAGATAGCTCACTGTATCTTTTTTCATAGGTATTACTTCAGTTATTGTTCCTAGTTAGCACATTTTCTCTTTTGCATAGGTGTTACTTCAAGTATTGCTCCCAGATATCATAAGTATCCCTTTTATATATTTGGTACTTCAAATATTGCTCCCAGATAGCACATTGTCTCTTTTTTTATAGACGATACTTCAAATATTGTTCCTAGATAGCAGGAGGTCTTTTTTTCGTAGGTGTTACTTCAATTATTGGTCTTAGATAGCAGATTTTCTCTTTTTTGTAGGTGTTGCTTCAAATATTGCTCCTAGATAGCACATTGTCTCTTTTCTATAGGTTTTACTTCAAGTATTGCTCCCAGATATCACATTGTTTCTTTTGTGTAGGTGTTACTTCAAATATGTCTCTTACATAGCACATTGTCTCGTTTTTCATAGTTGTTATTTCAATTATTGCTCCCAAATAGCATATAGTCTTTTTTATTTCATAGGTGTTACTTCAAGTGTTGCTCCCAGATAGCACATTGTTTCCTTTTTCATAGGAGTTACTTCAGTTATTGCTCCCAGATAGCATATTGTCTCTTTTTAATAGGTGTTACTTCAATTATTGCTCCCAGATAGCACATGGTCTTTCTTATTTTATAGGTGTTACTTCAAGGGTTGCTCCCAGATAGCACATGGTCTTTCTTATTTTATAGGTGTTACTTCAAGGGTTGCTCCCAGATAGCACATTCTTTCCTTTTCATAGGTGTTACTTCAGTTATTGCTCCCAGATAGCACATTGTCTCTTTTTAATAGGTGTTACTTCAATTATTGCTCCCAGATAGCACATGGTCTTTCTTATTTTATAGGTGTTACTTCAAGGGTTGCTCCCAGATAGTACATTGTCTCTTTTTTAATAGATGTTGAACAGTTATTGCTCCCAGATAGCATATTTTCTCTCTATAATAGTTGCTACTTCAGTTATTGCTCCCAGATAGTACATTGTCTCTTTTTTCATAAGTGTTATTTTAATTATTTCTCCTAGATGGTACATTGTATCTCTTTTCACAGGTGTTACTTCAATTATTGGGCATAGATAGCATATTGTCTCTTTTTTCATTAGTGTTACTTCAGTTATTGCTCCTAGGTAGCACCTTGTTTTTTTTTTCATAGGCGTTACTTCAGTTTTTTTCCTATATAGCACATTGTCTTTTTAATAGGTGTTACTTCAATTGTTGCTCCCAGATAGCACATTGTCTCTTTATTTCTACGTTTTACTTCAAATATTGCTTCCAGATGGCACATTATCTCTCATTTTGATAGGTGCAACTTCAAGTATTGCTCCCAGATAGCATAACTATCCCCTTTTTAAATGTGCTGCTTCAATTATTGCTCAGAGATTGCACATTGTTTCTTTTTTCATAGGTGTTACTTCAGGTATTAGTCTTAGATAGCAAATTGTCTCTTTTTCGCATGGATGTTACTTCAATTATTGCTCCTAGATATCACATAGTCAGTTTCTTTTTATAGGTGTTACTTTAGTTATTGCGTTAAAATTACTTCTATATAATTGTAGAGGGGATAACTAATATATCTCCTGTTGTTTTCATTTGTATTACTAATTTACGCGACCTGTCAAAATTGATGGCTAAATATTGAGAGAGAGTATGACTACTCGAGGGATGGAGAGAGCTGAACGTTACCCGATATATATATATATATATATATATATATATATATATATATATATATATATATATATATATATATGTATATATATATATATATATATATATATATATATATATATATATATATATATATATATATATATATATATATATAAAACCAGACAATTGTTCTTTATTTTATAAAGGGGAGATTATTATTATTATTATTATTATTATTATTATTATTATTATTATTATTATTATTATTATTATTATTACGGAGAATATGTTCGAAAACAGAATGCCCTTGGGAAATGATAGACAGTATAGGACCAAAAATCTTCACACATAATTCCAAAATATCTCTGATCCTGGGAGAAAAAATAGTTTCATATATAAGAAGATTTTACGATTTTGGAAGTCGAACAAGGAAATGGAATTGAGAACCAGACCTCAAATGTGCAATGCAAATGGCATGGCAGAAATATTTTTGCATTGCAGGCGTCAAATTCCAATGGCAGAATGTGCAGGAGCATTTCTCGTGGTCGGGAATTGCTTGGGTCATCCATTTTATTCTTTCAAGCATTAATATTTGTTTTTCCTTCAAAGGTATAACCTTTTTTCTATGCATGTATGTGTAAATCTTGCTTTTTTCTACACAGAGGTATTTGGAATCCGTGCTGATACAGCTCTCTCTCTCTCTCTCTCTCTCTCTCTCTCTCTCTCTCTCTCTCTCTCTCTCTCTCTCTCTCTCTCTCTCTCTCGCTGAAATATAGAAAAAAATATTGTTATACTACTGTAGACGAATCGTCAAAACTAACGGCTAAATACTAGATGTTAAGATAAATATTCACTCACGCGGACACACAGCCGACTCACCAGTGTATGCCCGAGGGACAGGGAGATCTGACCCTGATCGGAGAGAATATATATATATATATATATATATATATATATATATATATATATATATATATATATATATATATATATATATATATATATATATATATATATATATGTATATATATATATATATATATATGTGTGTGTGTGTGTGTATGTATATATATATATATACACATATATACCTACATACATACATACATATGCATGTAGCTCGACACATGGTCTTTATTATATAGGAGAGATCGCTTTTAGCATCTTTGTCTCTTATTAGACTATTGTTTAAAATCAGCATTGAAACTCCATTAATGTGAATGAAACAAATACAAAAAGATAACTAGGTTTAGGGTAATGATAATCTTCTGTTCCAGATATATTGGGATGAATTGTATATGATTTAATTATAAGTTATACTGTATATGTTTTGGCGATTGAAATCGACAAGCGCTTTTTCCCTAAACTCTGATTAACCAAATGTCTTTTTGTATCTAACCAAATATCGATGAAATTTACAAATCGTCATATTGAAGAAGGGCAAGCATATGAAATGAAACACAAACACACATATACATATATATATATATATATATATATATATATATATATATATATATATATATATATATATATTGTATATATATATATATATATATATATATATATATACACAGTATATATATATATATATATATATATATATATATATATATATATATATATATATATATATATATATATATATATATATATATATATATATATATATATATATATATATTCATATTAACAAAAGCATAAAGTATATTAGGGATGGTTGAGTAGGTAAGAAGGCAGGTATATATGTGAACAGATCGGTGGATAGATATATATGTAGAATGAACTATACTTGGTTAGTGGGAAGAATATTTGTTCAGAAGCGTCAGAATAGAAGAAAAAAGAAATAGGATATATATGATCAATGGGTTGGTCAAGTTTTTGGAAACGAGTGTATACTAAAATGCAACGCAAAGATGAAAAATCTGGATCATATGTTTAGATCTATGGAGTCCCTTTAATATTGTTTAGATCTATAGAGACCCTTAATAAAACTATTTAGATTTTTGTAGTCCCTTTGAAACTGTTGAAATCTATTGGGTCCCTCTAAAACGGTTTAAACCTCAGGAGTCCCCTGTGGAATTCCTTTAAAGCAGTTAAAGTCTATAGAGTCCTCTTAAAATGGTTTAAATCTATGGTGTTCCCTTAATACTGTGTCTCTGTATAGAGTCGCCTTAAAACTGTTTAGATTAATGGAGTCCCCTTTAAACATTTTAGATCTATGTAGTCCCCTCAAAGCTGTTTAGATCCATGGAGTCCCTAAATACTGTTTACATATATGAAGTCCCCTTAAGATTTTTTACAGCTATGGAATCCTCTTATTACTATCTGGATCTATGGAGTCCCTTAAAACTTGTTATATCTTTGGAGTCTCTTTAAAACTGTTTATACATATAAAGTCCCCTTAAAATTGTTTAGATCTATGTAGTCGCTTTAAAACTCTCCTGATCTATGAGTCTCCTTATAACTGTTTAGATCTATGGAGTCCTTTTGAAACCGCTTGTATCTGTGGAGTCCCCTTAAAACTCTTCAGTCCTACGGAGTCTGCCTAAAACTGTTTAGATATATGGAGTCTCCTTAAAACTGTTTAGATTTATAGTGTCCTCTTAACACTGATTAGAGCTATGGAGTCCCTTTAAAACAGTTTATAACTATGGCGTTTCCCTAAAATTGTTTAGAGCTAGGGACTCTCCTTAAAACTGTTTGAATCTATGGAGGCCCCTTGAAGCTACTTAGATGTATGCAGTTCCCTTAAAACTGTTTAGATCTATTGAGTTCCATTAAAACTATTTAGGTCTATGTAGTCCTCTTGAAACCATTCAGATCTATGGTGTTTCCTTAAAACTGATGAGAGCTATCTAGTCCCTTTGAAACTGTTTGGATGAATGGAGCCCCTTATAACTGTTTAGATCTCTGTAGTCCCCTAAAATCTGTTTAGATATATGGAGTCCCTTTAAAAGTGTTTAGATCTATGGTGTCACCTTAAAACTGATTAGAATTGTTTTGAGCTAGGGATTTTCATTAAAACTGTTTAAAACTATGGAGTTTCATTAAAATTGTTTAGAGCTAGGGACTCTCATTAAATCTTTTTAGATCTATTGAGTTCCCTTAAAAATGTTTAGATCTCTGTAGTCCCTTTGAAACTGTTTAGATCTATTAGGTCCCTTTAAAACAGCTTAGAACTATGGAATAACATTAAAACTTTTTAGATCTATGACGGTTCAATTTCTTTGATGTCCCTTGAAAGAGTTATTATTTTGATTTAAAATCAGTATTTCAGTATTTCATCTGCGGAGATCCACCTTTTAAAACTCCAGTTTGATATATTGAAAATAAAATGAGGGTAAATCTGTACCTTTTATGCTCGTCATTATCAAAGCCAACCGATTTCGAGGAAGAGTTGATTCACTGCATCCACGAGAGCTTGTCTTAAAGAACAAAAGATTGTCGGCAATTTTTTTTTACTTAAATAAAATTTTATAAGGCAATTTGACTGTTGATGTCGAGAATTGGGACAATCATGCAATCATGGGAGCTGAATTTCATGGCTCTTTTCACAAGCATTTTGATTTTCATTTTTATTTGAATCCTGAGGAACTTCTATGAATATTTTTTTTTCTATTTAACTGGCTGTAAAATGGAATCAGAATGACATTTTTTGCTTTCGATAATTAATTTTTAAGAACTATTAGATATAATCTGTCACATTATCAATAATACAGTGAAGAAAATTAAAATTTAGATCTTTTACAGATATCAATATTGTCTTTATGGTCTTGCGTTTATGTTAACTCTATCCCCACTACACTCCTCTCTCTCTCTCTCTCTCTCTCTCTCTCTCTCTCCTCTCTCTCCTCTCTCTCTCTC
>NC_090736.1:61294755-61304755 GCF_036898095.1 Palaemon carinicauda | reverse complement strand
GCAATATTAAGCAGTAATTAGTGCATTATTTTTCGACGGACATAAAGCTACGTAAAGATACTTCGCTCATTTTACCCAGCTCTATTTTTTGTGTGATATATTATGCCAAAAATAATTTATTATCTAATTAACATGATCTTGGGGAATATCTCTCGCCGAAAAGGAATCCTTAAGGATGATGTTACCCTGACCCTCACCTTGGCTTTTTTTTTTTTTTTTTTTGACTCATAAATAGGACGACAGTAATTGGTAGCATTCGACCATCAAGAAAGTTATGCTTGACTGCTCTTCTAAATATTGTATAATTAGCTCCTTTCATTCTAGTACATTTGTGGAAAGCTAAGCAGACTACTGACAGCAGTAGATTGCAGCTGGTGATGTTGGTTTTAGCAAGAGAAACTGTTTGCAGTGCTGCTTGTAAAAGTCACATTTCTATTAAGTTTACAGAATACTTTAAAGCAAATAACAATATTTTTTCTAAAGAGCACGTCGTAGAAATAATAGAAATGCTTTTGATAACCTGGGTACGAGCTCAGCTACTTGTTTTACAGGCAGCGTTGCCAACAGTTTCTCAAAGTTTCTGTTTTGTTAAACACAACTTCACCAGCTACAGTGTACAGCTGTCACCCCTTCTCCTTACCTTCACGTGAAGTAGTGTACCGGAATAAATACTTCAAGCCAACTTAAAATCCAGATATTGTTACCACAATACCATATTTACAATACAAGGACAACAAAACGCTGGGTTGCGTGCGAGAGTAAGAGAGGAAGATGGGAAGGAGGCTCTCTACAGGCTGCATTTCTATCTCTTTCTCTGTCTAACACAACCTTGGTGTCACCTCTTATATGAAATTTGGCTAATTCCAGAAGGTTCCAGGATCGTGGTCTGGTAGCGTGGGGGCTGGGCCAAGCGTCAATTGCCAAGTATCCTCTCCCGAACGCTACTCATGCTGCGCCAGATGGCTCTCATAGTCAGCTAGCTCTGCCCACCCTTTGTCCCAGAAATAAAAAAAAGATAACATCCAATCACCAGGCTTTTCGCGAAATTTCCAACCACGTGTTACTGAACATTCTCTCTCAAACATGATGTAATACCTCATAAAATATAAAAGAACATTACCTAAGCCCTTGTTCATATCTCGCACGAATCCCACAACACACTCAAATAGTTAAGCAAGACTTTGTAACAAACATACATGAAATAAAGTTAATTTTTAAAAATTATGTAAATTTACATGTATTAACTTGAATAAGGAATACAATGAAATTCACGACGAAATTCTTACGTGATTTACATAAAAATACTTCATATTTACAGGAGAGGAGCTAATTTTATTGGCTGGGTATCACCTCTTCAACTCACAAATGAAATATAAATAAAATTATGAATAAACTATTGTATTTACTTTACACTAGACCAGCTTCGTAGGAATATATGTATATATATATATATATATATATATATATATATATATATATATATATATATATATATGCTTGTATATATACTGTATATATCATCATCTGTATCTAGACTACTGAATGACAAAGGTCCGAGAACTGTCCTTTCACTCGAGTTTGTTTTGCTCTTTCCATGTCAGTCTATACCTGCATGTTTTCCTAATTTGTCAATCTATCGTCTTTTCTTCCATCCCCTGTTTCTATTGCAATCTCTAGGGACGTGTCCGGTTATTCTTTATGTGCATCTATTATCTCTCATTCTTATTATATGTCCTGCCCATGTACATTTTTTTCTTACACATTGTTAGAATATCGTCCGCTTTAGTTTGCTCTCGTATCCATGATGTTCTTTTTTTGTGTCTTAATTTAATTCCCATTGGTGTTCTTTTCATTACTCTTTGTGTTGCAACTAGCTTATGTTCCAAGGCTTTAGAAAGGCTTCAGGTTTCTGATGCCTAAGTTTATACTAGTAGGACCATGTGATTAAATACTGTTCTTTTTTTAGAAGAGGCTTTGTTCATTTTCTCATTTTGTTCCCTAAATGCCCTCCACCCCATGCTTATCTTTTTATTTATTTATTTATTTATTGATGTTGTGCAATCTTGTACAAAGGGAATCCTTCTGATTAATAGAGGTTGAATGAAATAATAATAATAATAATAATAATAATAATAATAATAATAATAATAATAATAATAATAATAATAATAATAATTACTATTATTATTATTGTTATTATTATTATTATTATTATTATTATTATTATTATTATTATTATTATTATTATTATTATTATCATCATATCTCGAATAAAGCACTATCCCCTGTCTGTTCATCTTGGTTATTGAAATCCACTTTGAAAAAAGTGAGAAAGCTCCTGCTATTTTTAAATATATAGCGCATATAATTGTGGATTTTAATACCAAATTGCAATTATCATCATCATAATTGAGGCACTTTACGTTAATAGGCTTAGGAGGAGATAATGATGATGATGATGATGCTGATGATGATGATTATTATTATTATTATCATTATTATTATGTAACTTGAATAAAACTACATGCCGTGTCTGTTGATGTTGTGCGAAAGCTCCTGCTAGTTTTTAAATATACATCGGATATAATTGTGGATATCAATACCCAATTATTATTATCATTATTGTCATCATTATTGAGGCGCTTTACGTTAATAGGCGTAGGAGATAATGATGATGATGATGATGATTATGATGATAATGATAATTATTATTATTATTATTATTATTATTATTATTATTATTATTATTATTATTATTATTATTATTGTCGCGAACGAAGTGAATGATCTATGAAATGGCTTTTTTTTTTTCCCCAAGATATCTTACCCAACCTGTAGTCCAGTCATTCACTAGCCATACATATCGGAGAATTTAATGAGAAAATATCTCTATTGACTTTTTACTTCTTGTGCATAAATATCGAGAGAGGAAGATATATATATATATATATATATATATATATATATATATATATATATATATATATATATATATATATATATATATATGTATATTGTTAGGTTGTTTGACTGTCAAACAACCTAGTTTCAATTTTTTTGTAACTGCCCTTTTCTTTATTTAGGTGGGGGTCTTTGTTTACTTTGGTCACGTTGTGAGTGACATGCTTTAGTCAGGTTTGGGAAGCCAGAGGGACGGTTTCTCGGGATGCAGTCGAGAAAGAGCATCAGACCCAGCTTTGGAGTGTCTCCTAGTTGGTGGTGACTTGTCCTCAACCTGGTCCTCGAGGTCGAGATGGTTTGGAAGCGTTGTTCTTCGGTGGCAGCAAAGTGGCTGTCGTATCGACACTGTCGTGGTAGTTCCCGCAGTGTTCGATGGACGTCCTCGAGGATCAGGGATTGTTTGTGGATGTTGGAAGAGCCAGTGCATGGGCTCGTATTTATTATTTGTTTAATAATGAGAAGTTTCACTTATTAATTTTCCTGGCTGCTGCTTACTGTGTTTGTTTGTTTGTTGAGTATTGCTTATTTTATTTAACATTTGTTTGAACTTTTTCTGTTTTTGTGATTGTAATTTTATTTGAATTTATGCTATGAACATTTAAGTCACTCTGCTTCCCATTTCCTGAACTCATTGTAATTATTGTATATACTTGTAATTATTGTATAATTTTTGTAAAATAAACTAGGTTAAGGTACTTGAGTATTTTCTCTTTTACCCGCCCCTTTGGTTGTTGCAGTCCATCGGTTCATTCCAGTCCCAATTCTTTTAGTTTTGTTTTTTTTAAAGAACCTGTTGAACCATTAAGGCAGTTCATAACATATATATATATATATATATATATATATATATATATATATATATATATATATATATATATATATATATATATATATACATATATATACATGTACATGTATATATATATATACATATATATATATATATATATATATATATATATATATATATATATATATATATATATATATATATAATTCTCCAAAATGGGATGTCTTAACATGGGGAAAGGGTTATCGCCATACTGAGCAAAGCCGTACTAGTCAGGGCCACCTATATTAGGTTGGTTTGCTGTGAGTGATCAGACTAAAGTCACCCACCATCACCAATCCGCAATGTCCAGCGTGGTGATGAAAAATGGCCAAACCCTAGACATGAATAGGGACCTGTATGAGGTCTTTGTCCTATAGTGTACTAAAAATGGCTTTATTTGTTATAGTTATTTTTGTATAGGAGTGTTAGTCATTTTAATGCTTTTCCCTGACACTCTGTGGTCACAGGTATATCCGATCTTGAGGAAATGAAGAACAGGCAACATTATTATTATTATTATTATTATTATTATTATTATTATTATTATTATTATTATTATTATTATTATTATTATTATTTTTATTATTATTCTTACTAGTAAACCTACAACTTTAGTTGGATAAGCAGGATGCTACAAGCTCTACGGTTACAATAGGGAAAATAGCGCATTGAGGAAAGGAAATAAAGAGATAAATAAACTACATGTGAAATACTGTATAAAAAAATTTAAGATATTTTAAGATCGGTAACAACGTTGAATTAGATCTGTCTTTTATAAACCATGAAAAGAGACTTAGCTTATGTCAATCTGTAAAACACGAAAATATTTACTTTAGGTTTGAACTTTCAAAGTTCCACCGATTCAACTACCAGACAAGGAAGATTATTCCACATTCTGGTCACAGCTGAGATAAAATTTCTTGAATAACGTGTAGTGTTGAGCCTTCGAACGATGTAACCAAGTGAAAGTTTGTATGTGAATCTGTATCTACTTGTGTTGGGTTGTCTCTATTGTGATATTTTCTAGATTAAATGTTTAAATTTTTAAAATGTTTTTAAATTTTTACCGAAAATAGTGATAAAAAACTTACATTATTTTTTCATTAGATGAATATCCTTCTATACCACCACATCATGTCAATAATTTCCTCCAAATATTCGATATTTTGTGTCACCACAGAAAATCGTCAATTAATTGACAATCATGACGTGACTCAAAGTCAGTTTAATTTTTCATTTTTTCTTAAATGTCAAATTCAAATATAGTGATGAGGAATATATTGATAAAAGAAATTCATAGTTTGGATAAACATAAATTTCAGTCATTTTCAATGCTTTTTCTATGGTTTCTTTACAAATATCAACATAGGTATATTAATTGGGGATAGATGGAGAGATAGATTGATTGCTAGAGAGACAGATAAACCTGGAGCTAGACAAATAGATAGAAAACTTGATTGATAGATAGAAAGAGATATAAATAGACAGATAGACATAAATAGATAGATAGATAGTTAGATATGAAAATAATATCCAGTGTTAGATTCAGAGTGAAACATGTGAAGCAAAGAGTCTTACCCACGAAAGACTGACTTTGGGCCATTTTCAAAAGGGAGATTTTCAAGGAAGCCCGAGGCAGCACTTTGACATTCAAAACTTGTGTTTACAATTTCCTCCTCTGTAGGTCTTTGTACTTTCTCGTGGGGCAAACACGTTGGCCGACTTTCATACGCCAAGTGACGTTGTAATTAGATTGAGCTGCAAAGTCAAAGATATGACTCTTGCTGACATATACTTCATCGATGGATATGAAAGTGTAAAAGCCATGTTTGACTGAGTTACACACACACGCTCTCTCTCTCTCTCTCTCTCTCTCTCTCTCTCTCTCTCTCTCTCTCTCTCTCTCTCCGGTTGTGTTTGATGTCACCGAAGATTCAGAAAGAAAAATTTTGAAACTAGATTATCTCCTAGCAATAGAAGAATAAGAAGAAGGGAGAGTTTAGGTAAGCTTAATGGCTTAAAGGTACAAAGGCCGCTCATGAATGACAGAGGCAAGGGAAAGTGGCATTACCCTAGCAAGCAGGACAATGTCCTAGAGACTGATCATGATCATATGATCAGCGCCCGAGTCCTTTATCCATCCAAGCTAGGACCATGTGGTTCATAACAGAGTATGAGCGGAATATGGTTTTAAATAATGATGATTGGAATAATACCCTCTTTACAAAAATGAATATATTCTATATAAATTACAACACTTTGAAAGAATTTACACAAAAACAAAATAATTCACTCGAAAAAATTAAGTTTGAACATTATTTAGAGTGAGACAAAAATGTTACGATCTGAAAATAATATATGAATTTGACTTGAACTATTATTTCTGAATAAACCTTAGACTAAGAAAAGAAATAATGCATTGTAAGTTATACAAAACCTTGAAATTAAATCTGAATGGTACACTTTTCAAGTTTGACACTCAATGAAAAATAGAAAACCAGATCACAATACAAAATCTGTCCTCTTCCTATAGGGCCAATAACCAAAAAACTTAATACATTGCCAACATTTACCCTAATACAATAAATTCAAAATCACTGTTTCGTCTTACGTACCTTTTCGACACACGATTTGCTTCAAGGCACAGTCACTCAGGAAAGGACACACTAAAGCATATTGAACACTTCCAACAACAAAACACTGGGTTGCGTGCGAGAGTAAGAGAGAAGGAGGCTGTCTTCAGGCTGCAGTTCTATCTCTTTCTCTGTCTAACACAATCTTGGTGTCACCTCTTATATAAAATTTGGCTAATACCAGAAGGTTCCAGGATCGAGGTCTGGTAGCGCGGGGACTGGGCCAAGCGTCAATTGCCAAGTATCCTCTCCCAAACGCTGATATTTTCCGTGGCAGAGACAATAACTCCTATACCAATTAATATATTCAAATGAAAATTTAAGGGATTATTTAGAAATGAAGAAACATTGTTTTTGCGAATTTTCATGTCCATACCTGCTATAGGCATGCTCTGGCTGTCACTTGTTCGTGAGTGATGAATTTTAGCTAAAAAATTAGTGAGGAGGAGCAAATTACTCCTAGAATTTTACAGATATTCAAATGATTTTAACAGGGGTTGATGGGTGTTATGTGAACTACATTCATACCAATTTTTGTATTGATACTTGACATAGAAAATCCACAGTAGCCATTTTTTAATATCTGCTGGAGTCCTATTTTCGGCTGTGCCGTAAATTACTTTTAGAATACTTCACATATCTAAATTAAATTTCCAGGAATGGATATTAAATTTATCCATACCAATTTTCATGTTGATATCTTCCATAGAAAAGCCACAGCAAACTTTTATTTCGGTATGGGTTGAATGGTTATTTATGTCGGTGGAGTAAATGTTCCTGGAACAATTCACATATCCAAAAGAATATTTCAGGGATTGGTGGGAAACAGTGTGTCTGTTTGTACAATTGAAAAGACATAGCTATCATGTAGCCTTCTCAAATATGATGTTAAATGTAGCAAATTTACAGTGAACTGCGTGATATTAAGCGACATCAACTAGGGACAATGCCGATCTCATAAACTATATCCGTTACGAGTTCAGCTAGTTGTTGTTATTATTATTATTATTATTATTATTATTATTATTATTATTATTATTATTATCGTTCTTGTTGTTATTACCATTCTTTATTTCGATATTAGAAAAGGATAAAAAACATCGTAAGAAGAGCCAAGTTAGGGGAAAGCAGTCTCAGAAGACCAAACAAACAGAGGCAGGCAGAATGAGAAACCCGAAAACTCAAGAGGAGTTAAATTAAAACTGTCCTCAAAGGCCTCGTGTTTAGCATCCTTCTAGAACGTGACATACATCATAGCCATCTGTTTCTGTGCTCTCCCTGCGAGAGAGAGAGAGAGAGAGAGAGAGAGAGAGAGAGAGAGAGAGAGAGAGAGAGAGAGAGAGAGAGAGAGAGAGCGCATTTGACATAAATTCTTCTTCTTCTTCTTCTTCTTCTTCTTCTTCTTCTTATTATTATTATTATTATTATTATTATTACAAGCCAACCTACAACCTAGTTGGAAAAACAAGATGCTATAACCCCAAGGCAAAGGAAATAAGGAAAAAAAATAATGATTTAAGAAGTAATGAAAAATTAAAATAAAATATTTAAAAAAAACATTAACAGCATTAAACCAGATAATTAACATATAGAGTATAAAAAGACTTATGTCAGCCTGTTCAACATAAAAACATATGCTGCAACTTTGAACTTTGAAGTTCTAGTGATTCAACTACCTGATTAGGAAGATCATTCCACAACTTATTCACAGCTGGAATAAATCTAGAATTCTGTGGAGTATTGAGCCTAATGATGGAGAAGGCCTGACTATTAGAGTTAACTGCATGCCTAGTATTATGAACAGGATGGATCTGTCCAGGAAGATCTGAATGTAAAGGATGGTCAGAATTATGAATAATCTTATGCACCATGCATAATGAACTAATTGAACGAGGGTGCCAAAGATTAATATTTAGATCAGGAATAAAGACCAGACAGGAGAACAATACTGGAAAAATGGTAGAATGAAAGAATTAAAACACTTCTTCAGAATAGATTGATCTCCGAAAATCTTAAAAAATTTTCTCAATTTTTGTGCAATTGAAGAAGAAACAGACCTAATATGTTTCTCAAAGGTAAATTTCCAGTCGAGAATCACACCTAAAATTTTAGAAAAGTCATACAAAGTTAAAGAAACATTATAAATGGTGAGATCTGGATGTTGAGGAGCCAGTGTCCTTTACCTATTTACAATCACACTTTAAGGTTTGTTAAGATTCAGCTTCATACCCCATAATTTGCACGATGCACAAATTTTAGCTAGATCTCTATTAAGGGATTCAACTACCCCAGATTTACATTCAGGAGATGGAATTGATGCCAATAGAGAAGCACCATCTGCATATCGTCACCCTCATAAACTAACTGCCTACTGTAAGTCATTTTCTCCACTTGTTAGGAAATAAAAAAACCTCATTTCCTAATACTTTATCATTGTGTTGAGCTTCAATTAACAAATTCTAATTCACAAATTCTTCTGTTAAAAATTTATGAATTGAAGCTCAAAACAATGATATAAAGAATTATGAAATGAGAAGGTTTTTTTATTTCCCAACAAGTGGAGAAAATGACTTATTCAGTTAGTTTATGAGGGTGACGATATGCAAGAAGCTTGCTTTCTACGCCAAACCACATGTCATGTGTATATAATATGAAAAGTAATAAGCCAAAAACACTACCCGGTTAAATACCAGATATTACATTCCTATACTCACTATGGTGCCCATCAACAACAATTCTTTGAGATCTATTGCTTAGAAATTCAATAATAATGCTCAGAAACGACCTACCCACTCCCAACTGTTTGATTAACACGGTTAAAGGCAGCACTAAAATCAAGGCCAATCATACGAACTTCCTGACCACAATCAAGGGATTTCTTTACACCATTGGAGATTGTAAAAAGGGCATCACGGGTTCCAAGGCTTTTACGAAAACCAAATTGCAAACTAGGGAACAGATGATTACCTTCAGCAAACCTATTAAGACGTTTTGCTAGAAGACGTTAAAAAACTTTAGATGATTTGGGAGTTATGGAAATGTTACAGTAATCAGTTGGACTTGAGCTACCACGAACATATTTACATGTGGAATAACATTACCAATTCTCCAACAAGTGCTAAAAGCTATACTTCTTGCTAACTTATGCAAAATAACAGATAAATTTGGAGGTAAGAAATCTGCAGTCTTTATAAAAAACAAAGGAAAAATGCCATTTGGGTCTACACCTCCATAATCATCGATGTCCATCAACAGAGCTTTAATTTTAACGAGATTTAAGAGCTAAATTAGTTTAAACTCAAGAAAACACAAATGAGGAAGTTCAGGTTTCTCATTGCTCTGTTTACTGTCAAACACATCAGCCAAAAGGGTTGCCTTTTCTTTTGGACAGTGATTGACTGAGCCATCTGGTTTATGTAAAGTAGGAACTGTTGCAATTACACCAAAGAGTGCAGATTTAAGGGTAGTCCACCATTTATGTTCCTGAGTTGTACCAGAAATTGTTTCTTTTATGGTTGACTTGTATTCCTTTTCAGTTAAATTATGAACTTTCTGTGCAAAAGCTCTAAGCTGA
>NC_090736.1:61282255-61289755 GCF_036898095.1 Palaemon carinicauda | reverse complement strand
TGAAAACATTTGTTACGGCAACTTACGTTGTAAAATAGTATAAGACTAATTATAAATGTAAGAAATGTGGAGATGAGGTCTAGTATGATGTTTGATTGGCAGACAGTGCAAGAGTGAGGGAGATAGCTATGAATGGCACAGTTAGTGAAAGTGTGCTTGATATGTTGTTGAACTTTCAGTGTAGGTGAGGAAAGCGGAGAAAATAGGGGAAATGGCTTAATGTTAGATATAAATACTTAAATTCAGACACAGGAAGCACACACACACACACACACACACACACACACACACACACACACACATATATATATATATATATATATATATATATATATATATATATATATATATATATATATATATATATATATATATACACTGTATCTATAGTCATCCGCACTCTTAGACAAGACAGGATTTGTTTTTTATGTAATTCACCTTTTATTTTTGGAAATCCGATAATATTATTTTGAAGCTTCGAAATATCTTCAGAGAAGTATAATTTCAAATTACTAACAAAGAATCTTAACCTGTATTTAGCTACTTCGTAATTTTCTTCTTCCTTTATATTAACAATTTACCAATTTTTATGTTTATTGTGTTTTTATTTACCAGTCTTCTATCAATGGCTACACATAATACTGAGTTACCAGGGCAAAAGAAGCTTTCTTACACCATTTCGAACAAAACATGAGTTAATGCCATACCGCTAGAGAGTTATTGGGTTCTTTGAATGGCCAGACAGTACTTCATTGGATCCGTCTCTCTGGGTACGGCTCATTTTCCCTCATTCGTATAGAGTACACTCAATAGTCTGGCCTATTTGCATATTCTCCTCTGTCCACATACTCCTGACAATGAGATTACCGAACAATTCTTCCTCGCTCAAAGGGTTAACTACGGCAATGTAGTTGTTCAGTGGCTACTTTTCTCTTGGTAAGGGTAGAAGAGACTTTAGCCATGGTAAACAGCTCTCCTGGGAGTAGAATACTCCAAAATCAAACCATTGTTCTCTGGTCTTGGACAGTGCCATAGCCTCTTTTCCATGGTCTTCTTTTGTCTTAGTTTAGAGTTCTCTTGCTTGAGCGTACACTCTGGACATTATTCTATCTTATTTCTCATCTTATTTTAAAAAAGAATATAGTTTATGAAATATATACCTTAATGTTGGTACGGTTCTTAAAATGTTTTATTTTAAATGTTAATTGCTTTTCTTGTATTTTCCTTATTTCCTTTCCTTAGTGGATTATCTTTCCTGTTGGAGCTCTTGGGCTTACAGCATTCTGCTTTTCCAACTAAGGTTGTAGCTCAGCAAGTAATGATTAATAATAATGATAATAATAAAGATAATACCTGACAGTGTATTTCTAGACAACTGTGTGCCTTACTTCGTTAAAAAAAAAAAATTATTTTCCCCTCTAAGGTAATTCAAGACTGAACCCAATCTTTCTTTTTTACTTTTTACATGAAACGTTTATGATGTATAATTCATAACGGAATTATATGATCGGATTTCACCGCATGATTTTTTAACACAGTGTACTCTACTTAATGATCTCTCTCTCTCTCTCTCTCTCTCTCTCTCTCTCTCTCTCTCTCTCTCTCTCTCTCTCTCTCTCTCTCTCTCTCTCTCTCTCTCTGTCTAAAAAAAATTCAATATATGTCTGTATTTCCTGTTTTCCTATTATACTTTCTTGAGTCATTTAAGAAAATTATAAAAAAACTATCTCCTTTATTTATCAAGTAAAAAACCCATTAAACCTACATTTTAAAATAAAGAGCCCATTCCTATTTCACATAAAATTCTATAAAATATTAGAACACATCTCTTTTCGATAGAGTTTTTTAAAATTGCATAAATAGTAAGTAACTGGATCAGCTATAATCCTTTTGCCGTTCCTTTAATATCCCTCAAAAAGGAAATCCATTTTCGAAAAATGTCCCATAACATTTCACTCACATGGCACCGAAGGAATATCAAACGACAGTTCCACGTACGTCACGTCCAACCGGCTTTAGAATGTAAAACTATTCACAGTACATTTGGCATTTCCATGGAGTTATTTCATGCGTAATGATTCGAGAACCCGTGAATGTTCAAAGGCCTCTATCAAACGCTTGGAGATTGGAGATATGAAAACAGTTTGGTTTGTGTTTTTGTTGAGAGAGAGAGAGAGAGAGAGAGAGAGAGAGAGAGAGAGAGAGAGAGAGAGAGAGAGAGAGAGAGAGAGAGAGAGAGAGAGAGAGAGAGAGAGAGAAATGGGGGGGAGAGAGAGGGAGAATTCAACAAGGTTTATAAATAAATCTGAATGAAAATTCTGCAAGAAGAGAGGGAGAGAGAGAATTCATTCTGCATTTACAAATACATCTGAGCAAAAATTGAGAGAGAGAGAGAGAGAGAGAGAGAGAGAGAGAGAGAGAGAGAGAGAGAGAGAGAGAGAGAGAGAGAGAGAGAATTAAACAGCTTTTTAATATGTATGCATGTATCTTTATATAAGACGAATATTACCATTATTTCAACAAATAAATGACTATGAGAGCATGAACTGAAGGCAAAGAATGAAAAACTTGCCAAAGTACTATCGCTATCCTTAGCTTTTCTGGCAAACCTAATATTCAGTAGAGCAGAGAGAGTTGATGATTGCCCTCTCTCTATTTATATGCAGAGGAGAAGATTTATCATAATTCTTTATTGCTGGGTACTTCAATTATTCCCGCTATGGAGTGTACTACCTTCGTTCCATGCAGTGTTTGCCTTCTGACGTTGAAAGGAAATCCATGAATGGAGAACATGTTATGCAACAACAGGCTGGCCTCTGGAATAGGATATGATCAGATTTATCTCATAATATATATATATATATATATATATATATATATATATATATATATATATATATATATATATATATATGTGTGTGTGTGTGTGTGTGTGTGTGTGTGTGTGTGTGTGTGTGTGTGTCCTGGTCATTCCCCTCTAGAAATATTAGCTCTACTCTGAATGAATCTACGCTGCCAATATTGGAAATCTCATATGTCACACTGGCACAAATTGTGCATGATCTCCAGGATAAGAAAGATGGGAGGGAAACTCGGCCAACCATAATGTTTCACAAAGAGGAGTAAATCAGCTGATTCCAAAATGTAGACAGGAAAGAGCTTAGAGAAACTTTGTCTACAGTGCTTGCATTGATGTCTTTGACATCTACTCTGGTTCTTTTGTCAGTGACCCATTAGTTAATGTTCATAATGCAGTCGAAATTAGAGAAGCAGATTCCATAAGGAACTGAAATTATACGTATATGACTAAAGATTCCAACCACTGTGCAGCAGGTCCACACACAGGCAACAAATGTGTTTATACTCTGGCTCTTGGTATCATAAGAACACTAGGGAAAGATGTCACTCTAGAAAAGCTGTTGTCACATTAGATGGCTCCTTATCTATTGGCACTATTTGACTATAATGAGTACATGTGTATAACCCATAAATGTGTTTTAAAAACCAAATTGCAAGTAATGTTAGAAAAATTTAATCAGAAACCTCCAAATGTCATCATCCTAGATACATATGCCTTATTCTGGAGAGTTTCCTGGCCCGCTTAACCAGCCAAGGTTTCTGATTTTCTTAATAAAGCAGTGGCCAAAATTATAAGAAATGCCGAAGTAGTTTCTATACTGTACATGGTATTTGACCTCTATTACAAAATTAGCACTAAGTTAACCGTGTATACTTCTTTACTGAAGATATGCCACTTCCAAATGAAAGTATTTCTGAATGTCACCGCCATTAAGAAGCAAATAATACGAATGATTGTTGAATGAATGAGTAATATGCCTCCAGTACCAGGTAAACAGATCCACAGCCAATAAAGATTGGAGTTGGCTTTCAACAGACAAAAATTTTTCATCAAGAAGCTGATGTTCGGATGGCATACACCATGATCACATGCTTCAAGAATCTGCTGCTGAGCAACAAGCTATTAGAGCTGTTTCAGATGACACAGATATCCTGATCATTTTAGTCCATCATTTGTATGCAGAAACAAATGGATTGCCTGCACATATATCACTTTATATAGAATCATCCCCGAGAACCACTCCCCTAATTATAAACAAGTTAATCATAGTACACAGAGACATCATAGCAAGCATTCCTGCTGCTCACGCACGTACTAGATTGGACACACTTTCGTCCTTTGCTGGTGTAGGTAAAGCAACAGCCTTTTAAAAGCAGAAAACGTTAAATGGTCTTCGGAAACTAAGCGATTCAAATGCCACAAAGGAAAAGATAACAAAATCGTGTCTAGCCTATAGTTCACATCCATACTGTGTAGCCATGAAAAAAAAAAAAAAAAGATCTTGATATATTGCTTGCAGAAATCTTCAGACGGAAAATTGCAGGGAAGTGGCAAGCTGCATCAAAGTTACGCAATCTTCCACCAGCCATGGAAAACTTTGAAGCACACTGCCTACATGCTTATTATCAAGCAGCACTGGAAAGCTGCAGGTTTTGCATCCAGGCCAAAAAGTAGCCCCCAATAACGTGGTTGGGAAGTAAAGGGCTCAACGCTGCTTCCCAGTAGCTTATAGTCTTCAAGGACAGATGCCCGCGGCACCAGAAGAAATAATAAGCCTCATTAAGTCTGCAGGCAAAACTGGATGTAGCACAGCACTCTGCACCTGCACAAAACAATTACTCCCCTGTAAAATATTCTGCAAGTGTAGCAAATCCTCCCAAGTCATAATTTGGGTATTTGAAAATATAGATGGTGTTTCCTTACGCCCCTATTACACGTATCCAGTTTCCTATGGCCAGCCTGGCCTACGCCCGGTAGGAAAATTCTAGCTTACGGCTAGAGCTATTACACGTATTTGAACGGCCGGAAGCAAGTGGGTCAGGGTGGCACTGTTTGTGGTGGAGGAGTTACATGTCTTATCTCGACGTCATTCTCATTCCTATTGCTCTAGCGTGCAATAGGTGAAAACATGAAAAAGGAAGATTTGGTTCAAACAATGGCTGCATAAACGACAAAAATACTCTCATGTTAACTTAATGAAGGAACTACCACTAGAAAAAGATGACTGGTTCAACTACATACGAATGGATCACAACACAAGTCGGACACATTTGGAACTCTTAAGTCAGGTATCACCTTCAATAAGAAAAATAGGACACTTGCATGAGAGAAGCAAATAGTCAACATGAGCGTCCTTCAGCCACTCAGACTGATGTCATACCATATGGTGAGCTATTACACGCTACGTCCTCAGTCCTGACGTACGACGGCCGTCCGGGCAACTTTAGTACTGGCAAAAGTTCATCCGGTCGGCCGTGGTTGAGCTTTCATACGGCCGATTTGCTATCACACGCTCTGGTTTGAACATATGCAAGCATCGCGACCGACGGCGGCGTAGGAAACCGGATAAGTTTAAAGCCCCTATTACACGTATCCAGTTTCCTACTGCCAACCTGGCCTACAGCGTCGTAGGAAAATTCTGGCTTACGGCTAGAGCTATTACGCGTATTTGTACGGCCGGAGGCAAGTGGGTCAGGGTGGCACTGTTTGTAGTGGAAGAGTGACATGTCTTATCTCGACGACATTCTCGTTCCTATTGCTCTAGCGTGCTACTTGAAGGTGAAAACAAGGAAAAGGAAGATTTGGTTCAAACAATGGCTACATAAACGACAAAAATACTCTCATGTTAACTTAATGAAGGAACTTCCACTAGAAAAAGATGACTGGTTTAACTACATGCGAATGAATCACGACACATATTTGGAACTCTTAAGTCAGGTATCACCTTTAATAGAAAAAAAGGACACTTGCAAGAGAGAAGCAATAGGTCAACATGAACGTCCTTCAGCTGAGCATTCAGACTGATGTCATACCATATGGTGAGCAATTACACGCTACGTCCTCAGTCCTGACGTACTAAGACCGTACGGCCAACTTTAGTACTGGCGAAAGTTCATCCGGCCGGCCGTGGATGAGCTTTCATACGGCCGATTTGCTATCACACACTCCGGTTTGAACATATGCTAGCGTCGCGACCGACGGCGCCGTAGGAAACCGGATAAGTGTAATAGGGGCTTTAAACTGTTTAGTCAAAGGACGTACGGAATCGCCACGTATTAAGAAACTTCATATTTTTTTTCCAGTATTTTCTAGTTTTGATATCGAATTATTATTATTTCCTATCTTTTCCTAATGTTAGAGAGAGAGAGAGAGAGAGAGAGAGAGAGAGAGAGAGAGAGAGAGAGAGAGAGAGAGAGAGAGAGAGAGAGAGCGTATGTAATATGCGTCATGGTGGATATACGGTAGTTCAATTTTGTATTTATGATTGACGAAATTATGTTATCATTTTCATTGTCACCTTCTTTATCATTTTCTTTTTAAATGTCGCTACTTTTATTTATACTAATTTTATTACTATTATTATTATTGTTATTGATTTTTATCTTTATTAGTTTTATTATTACAATGTAAGCTCTTTCTAGTAGTGACTCAACAAATGGCAATGTAATATACTACCATTATGTCCATATTTCTGGACATTTGGGAAAGCATTCTCATTCCTCCTTTTCTAATCCGACATTTAAAGGTTTAAAGGCCGCTCATGAATGGCAGAGGCTAGGGACAGTGACATTGTGTTATCGAGCAGGACAATCCCCTAGAGATTGGCCATATATACATATGATCAACGCCCAAGCCTCCTCTCCACCCAAGCTAGCACCAAGAAGGGCCAGGCAATGGCTGCTGACGACTTAGAAGATAGACCGATGGAAGCTAAGGAGTTTGAGCGGGACTCGAACCCCAGTCTGGCGTTCACCAGTTAGTGGCGTTACCACACCGGCCGCCACAACCCTAAGATTAAATAATCTATGGACAAATGGATAAAAATATTTTAAACATAAGCAGTCAATAAATATGTCAATATAAAACAAAGATAATCGTAATGTTTCCAAGGGTAGCAGATCCATTACAAGGACTGCCACTTTTATTTCGTAAAAGAAGATGAAGTAAAGGAAATGTGTAACAGCAAACGCTCTCTTTGTTAGGTTAAGATTAATATATCATAGATTTTTTTATATGGAATAATAATTAAAATTTATTTGTTTATGTTGTAATTATGTAATGTTTATTCCATTCGTCATAGACTTCAACCTCGTCAGTAACACCAGAACTGACGTTCAAAGTTTCATTTAAACTTTCAATTGAAGCTTGACGTATGTCCTGATTGCGTTTTAACATTTGAAGAAAAACAGTTTGTTTTTATAATAACAGACATACATTTGTCGGTTTTTTTTTTTTTTTTTTTTTTTTTTTTTTTTTTTTTTTTTTTTTTTTTTTTTTTTTACGGTTTTGTGAACTTGTTTCATTTTGAGCTGTGATAATCTGTTCATATTGTTGATAGAATTATAACAATAACTACTTAATCTTGAGGTCTATCATCAAGATTTTCAAAGATGATAAATACGTCTCATCATACATACAAA
>NC_090736.1:61259755-61277255 GCF_036898095.1 Palaemon carinicauda | reverse complement strand
AAACGGTTGAAAACCAATCAAAAACAACATTAGCTAGTTAAGAGACTCAGAGGGTAATCTTATAACAAATGGTTTGTAAAAGCCGAGCAGATGAATGCACATTTCATAACCGTGTTCAATAGCGAAGAATCAACGACCCTTCCCGAACCAGCTATCAAATATGAAGGGAAGATATAAAAAAGAAAATAAAGCTCGGTATGTATCCAAGAGAGATTGTATAACTAGAAGAAGAGATAACCCTTTACAAAATGTTCCGAAAGACAGCCAACAAAAGAAATACACCACAGGTACGCAAACTAGGCAGTGTTTTTTCAATCTACAAGAAGAGACTAAAAGGAGAAACTGGCAACTACAGACGAGTGTGTCTAATTACAATGCCTTGCAAAATTGTTAATTTATTATAGTAGATTCAATAGTAGATCATATAGAGAAACACAATCTTTTGATAAACAACTAACATGCTTTTAGATAAAAGAGGTTCTGTATGATAAATCTATTGGAATTTTTCAACAACATATTTAGCAGATATGACAAAACCAGGGCAATAGACATCATATATCTAGACTTTCAAAAGGCTTTTGACAAAGTCCATTATAAAAATTTAATGGTTAAAATTAGAGCGCTAGGCATCATTGATGGGGATGGGGCCAACTCATCGCCGCCAACACTTCACCGCCAACTCATCACCAGCAACTCATCACCAGCTTAACTCATCGCTGGCCTAACTCAATTGTTGTACCAACTCATCCCCTCAACGATGGTGATTAAGTGAAACTCACTAAATATTAAAAGAATTATACTCAAAATAGAAATTAGACACTTTCAGAATATTAAAAAAGAATTTTAATCGTATTATTAGTATACATTAAAAACAACTTTATTTAGAATGAAAATGTTAAGAATGCTAAAATAGGTTTTTTTCAGTCTTATATTATCAAAGACAAGTACATAAATATGAAGGGAAAAAATTTAATGATTTGTTTTATGTTGTGAGAAATACCTCAAAAATATTCAATGCGAGTCCTTTCATTAAAATTTTGGACAATTCTTCAGTTTTGCTGGTGGTGCACTGCCTGCTAAAAGCGATTCCAAATAAAAGTCTCTACCTTTTGGAACTTTTTTAGTGTGTTGAACTTCCGTTGGGTTGGATATTCCATTCCTAATTCAAGCTATATTCGTCTGTTCGCTGCTTCAGCGTGATTGTTAGTTTTGTCTTGACCATCCAATGTTCGGGCCTATAAATTCCACATTTCCTTCGGGAAGAATGGTGGGCGTCTGCAATTTCCACGCCTGTTCAACCTACTTATATAATTATCTTCTAGTCAATTCAAGATTTGCGTATACTGTATGGATAATTCGTTTGCTAAGGCATAAATATAAGAATCTATATGTTCATTAGGTATAAAGGCAAGTGCCAGTATCATCTTTTCTTGCAAAGAAAATTGGGCGTCGTTATTATAGCGAGAACTTAATCTAAGGCAGCAATGAGCTTCTGCATACTTTAACTCGGGTGAAAGAAGCACCCTCTTACATCTGGAAAAAATTCCTTGATTGCAAGAAATGCTACAATTTCAAAATCACATACAATGGGTATATTGGAAGAATGTAAAACTGAAAGTGCTGCTTCCAAAGGTTAATATTTACAAACGTTTTTATATCCAGAATATAAGAATATAGGGGTTTCAGTGTTCTGGAAAGCAAATGTTTTCCAGAATATATAACGACTTCCGATTGTTTGAAAATATTTACCCTTTTAAAAAAAAATGTGAGAGTGTATTTGGTCCGACGAAGAGTTGGACCGGCAACGATTAAGCCCGGCCTTGAATTAGGCTGGCGATGAGTTGGCAGTGAATGTTGGTGGTGATGAGTTGGTGGCGATGAGTAGTTCCATTACGTCATTGACGAGCCGGCTGAACGATTCGAAGATTAGCTGACAAACAGAAAACAGATAATCCTCAGAGTGGGCAACTGTTGGTTTAAAGAGAGAGAGAGAGAGAGAGAGAGAGAGAGAGAGAGAGAGAGAGAGAGAGAGAGAGAGAGAGAGAGAGAGAGAGAGAGAGTGTGTGTGTGTTTCTAGCAATCTAGTTTTAGGAGATCTATCTAACTGTATTTAGGTTACCTGAATGTGAAAGACACGACACTGCCCTTTCCACATTCCAAGTTAGAGCCTGGTTTGTAACTTATTTTTCGTTCATTCGAATGCTTCAGACGTGAAGATCATCCCACATTCTGGTATCAGGGACATGTTTGTGTATAATAGTTTTTAGTTCTGGTGTGTGGACGACGTGGCAAAGACTTTTTCAAATTCCAATTGGGAAACAAAATTCTATATCATTCTTTTTTTATTTGTAGAATGTATTGGACGTGACAATAGCTTGTCAATTTCGGTATCAAGATTGTTTTCATTAAAGAATTTGAAACATTAAAATAAGTTTCAAGTTAACATAAAACGTGAAAAAACATGATATTTCCTTTTCTATTTGTATTGCTACTTAAAGAAAATTCAGATATTCATGCTTATGCAGTTAGTAGTATAGAAAATATCAAGGCAATGGAAAATAATGCTATACCTAACTTTTGTATTTGGATACTCTATGCTGTTAGTATTTATGTGTGGTCTCATAGCATGTTGGTCTAGGACAACTGGCCGTGGCCAACTCGCTGCAGCCAAACTGGCTGTAGCCAACTCGCCGTAGTCTAACTAGCCGTAGCCAATTCGCTGCAGTCTAACTGGCTGTGGTCAACTTGCAGCAGGCAAACTGGCCGTAGCCTACTCGCCGCAGTCTAACTGGCCGTAGCCAACTTGCCGCAATCTAACTGGCCGTGGCCAAATTGCTGCAGTCTAACTGGCCGTGGCCGACTTGCAACAGGGTAACTGGCCATGGGCAACTCGCTGCAGTCAAGCTGGCCGTGGCCAACTCGCCGCAGTCGAACTGGCCGTGGCTGACTCGCCGCAGTCTAACTGGCCATGGCCAACTCACTGCAGTCAAACTGGCTGTGGCCAACTCACAGCAGGCTTACTGGCCGTAGCCAACTTGCCGCAGGCTAACTGGCCGTAGCCAACTCGCCGCAGGCTAACTGGCAGTAGCCAACTCGCCGCAATCTAACTGGCCATGGCCAACTCACCGCAGTCTAACTGGCCATCGCCAACTCGCCTCAGTCTAACTGGCCATCGCCAACTCGCCTCAGTCTAACTGGCCGTACCCAGCTCGCCTCAGTCTAACTGGCCGTGGCCAACACGCCACAGAATAACTGGCCTCGGCCAGGTTGCTTTGCTATATATATATATATATATATATATATATATATATATATATATATATATATATATATATATATATATATATATATATATATATATATATATATATATATATATATATATTTACATAAACATATTTCCTTATATGCATTTTATAGCCAACAGGCCTTAATATAATGTTTGGAAAGAGATTTTTTCAAATCGTAGATAACATGTAAAAGCAAAATTTAATTAAAACACCATATTTATTTATGGAAATACCCGGAAATTATGCTAAAGATAGCAACTATATATATCCCTAAATCTAAGTAAAGTTATGTCAATTCCTCTAAAATATTCTACAATATTTCTATTCTGAAACTGTATAACTATTGATTTTATTTGTGCATATTCTCCTCGGAACCCTTTTAACTTTATGGGAGGTATTTGACCAGCAATACGCTGTTCTCGTTACTGCCCCTTTTCAATCTATCGATAAACTTCCATATTGTTGGATGTTGCAGCCTACGGTGGGCAGCTTCTGCGTGATTGTTTGTCCTGTCTTGGTCATTAAGACAGCGTTCATTAACATTCCACAGGTTCATTGGAAATAGTGGAAGACGTCTGACATAGCCCCTTCTGTTCATTTTCCAACATTATTGTCTTTTGACCAATGCAGAAGTTCCAGTAATAAGTTCTGGCGTAACAAATGCAATGACACTGATCATTTTCAGCCCATGTATATATATATATATATATATATATATATATATATATATATATATATATATATATATATATATATATATATATATATATATATATATATATATATGTGTGTGTGTGTGTGTGTGTGTGTGTGTGTGTGTATGTGTTTATGTGCGTGTGTGTACATATATATATCTGGAAATTTCAAATTATTTTATAAAAATTTCTTATATACTCTCCATCTTCATTTTTAATCCCAAACAAATGTCCTCTATGTAAATACCTCCTTATATCCATCCTCTCTCATCCATTTTCTGGCATTCATATCTGCTCCTATGGTTCGCTTCTCCTCTTTCACTGTTCTAATGGCTCCCTCAAATTTATACCTAAATATTTCTTTCTCTTGTTACAGGCAACCCTTTTGAGGGGCATAATATGCTGAAATCATATTTATGACTCATTATTATTGGAATCTTTAAAAGGCTGTCGTTTCCTCTCTTTACTTCTACCACTTTTTCTTACAGTTATTGCCTATTATGACCCTAACTCCATTTCATCCCTGTCGGGACCCATTTCCACTTCCTATCCATCAAGTATAATTCTACGAAAGATATATACCCCCTCCTCTCCATCACATCCAATATCTCCTTCAATCTTCCCGTTAGAGTACCGATATTCCAAATACCCGTTCTGATTTTCCATTTTGCCACTAGCTTCTGCCGCAGTCGTGAACCCTGCGGTACCCCTCGTCCAATTACCACACCAGCAGGGGTATCTTGACGTGCATCGCTTGCAAGGGACGCCCCAGCCGCTTCCATATTTCTTATAGCATCAGGCATGGTTACTGGAACTGGGTTTGTACGATTGCATGCCCTTGTAGTTGTCAACCACAGTTATTGGCGTTGGACCTAACTTTAGATTGAATAGTCCAACTGCAAGGCAGCATTTTCCACAGTTATTGACATTCGGCCTTTTTATAATTATCATTACTAGCTAAGCTACGACTCTAGTTAGAGAAGTAGGATGCTATAACTATGCCCAAGGGCCCCAACTGGGAAATACTTCCCAGTGACGAAAGGAAACCAGGGAAATAAAGTAATGAACAATTAAAATATTTTCTTTAAGAGTAACAGCATTGAGATAAATCTTTCATATACAACTATATAAACTTGAAAAAAAACGAAGAGAATTAAGGTAGAATAGTGTACCCTAGTGTGCCCTCAAGCAAGAGAACTGTAATCGAAGAGAGTGAAAGACAATAGTAAAGAGGCTGTGGCACTACCCAAGACTAGAGAACAATGATTTAATTTTTGAGTGTCCTTCTCCAAGAAGAGCGGCTTCTACCGTTATTAGGAAAAAAATAGTCACTGAAAAATTACAGTGCAGTAGTTAACCCGTTGAGCAAAGAAAAATTGTTTGGTAACCGCAGTGTTGTCAGATATATGAAGACTGAGGAGAATCTGTAAAGAATAGGTATTTGGTATACGTGTAGGCAAAACAAAAAAAAAGTCGTAACCAAAGAGAGGGATCCGATGCAGGACTGTCTGGCCAGTCGAAGGAGCCATTAATTCTCCAGCGGTAGTATCTCAACGGGTGGCTGGTGCACTGGTCAACCTACGACCTATAATGCCTTGACTAAAAAGCAAGACTGCAAGGTATCAGCTGTCCTTTTAGTCGCTTTCTATCGCCTGTAAGACGTACGATGTCAGTATTCATACACCCTTACCACAGGGCGTAAACCTATACCACAGGGATCCACTTCATCTTAGGTTGTGGTTTTTTTATACGGTAATTTCAATTCTTTTTGTTGTTTATTTTAGCTCTAGGAAATATAGTTGTAATGAATATAACTAGTTTGAAAATCGTTCTGTTGAAGAGACCAGTTGGCAAGATAGAGTCAGGGGGAAGTTTGTCACTAAGAAAGATTTAAGGATTTTGATTTTGTTTTTCATCCCACCATGTATGAGATATTATTGAACACAGGAAGAAATTATCTATACAATTACTAGCTAATCTACGGTTGTAGCTTAGCTAGTAATTGTATATATATATATATATATATATATATATATATATATATATATATATATATATATATATATATATATATATATATATTATATATATATATATATATATATATATATATATATATATCATTACATAACTCTAGACGAGAATGCCGAAGCGGCACTTTGCCACAGTTCAGTTCGCCGCCATCAAACTCCCGTCAATGTGATGGAGCAGTCAATGCCAAATTCGGTTTCTGTCCCTTGTCGTTATCCTCCACATCAATATACTCCAGTTGTAATCTGTCCTTAACCTCTAGATGGATCTTTTACTATCGTTGTCTATCCATTTCGTTGTAACTCTAATATTTTTTATTCAATCACAACATTCAAAAGAAGAGGAGGGAACAATCATCAGCCTTCAATCAGAGGATAAAAGGAGGAACTACGTTTTGATACTAATATGATTAATCTCATATATGATGATAAGACCAAGCATTCGAAATCCTGTTTTCTCCTCGCATTCAGGATATAAAATGACTTAGCTGTCGTCCTCAGCTATCTGAAGAAGAATAAATTAAACAAACAAATCATTACACTAAATACCTCTTTATCTTGCTCACTCTCCTTTCAGGTTCTGATGTATTTGGCAAATAAGAAAAAGTGAAGGAATAAAAACAGAAAATTGTTCCTTCACAATACCCTGTTGACCTCAGAAATTGGTGTTATTATGGGGAAAATTATTCAATGATGCTTGGGAATTGTACTCGATATCGTCTTCGTTATATTTGAGTATTGTGTAACATTTCAAAACAGTTTTTATTCCTTCGAGGGAAAACTTGATTTCTACCGATATCCTACGGCTTCAAACTGAAGGATTTGAATGAACGTGTATATTCATCTTTATCATTTTTACACTTGATGTTTTGTTGAAGAATGGGCAACGTACTAAGTGTATGTTTTATTTTAGTATTCATCCGGAATATAGCCTACCAGAAAAGAATATCATCGTTTGCACAAAGTAGCCAATGAACGTTGATAGCTACCAACTTATAAAACGTTACAATACGCTTAATCATTGTAGGTATAATGAACGAATAACGTCTAGCAACCTTAGGCTTATAGAAGGATAATAAAAATGATGCTTAAATTGTGTGATATATGATTATAATGACTACCTGTGTTAATTTAAATACATTTCATCGTGTTTTGTTGGTAGTTTGGGTATTGATGCCGTCTATGATGGGCGAGACCATTATCGGCGAAGTGGAAAATAAATGTCTAGGTTACTAATACATTATTTACATTTTATCAGCCATAGTATAGTCATATATTGTAGCATTATCACAAATAAGATATAATTGCACTTATTATAATTTTGATACAATTATGGGCATGTGATAAAAACGTACATTACCTTTGTCTACTACCGTTCCTCCCTCCACGCGAGAAAGATTTCAAAAGAGGCCAATAAATGGTGTTGGTGCTTTATTACTAGTAAAAGGCATCTGAGATTTCTCCCAGACGGAAAATAGTACAGTATATCCGGAATCAACGCACAGAAAGAATATCCGTAATAAATTAATGTAGTACTCATTAAATTTATTAGGTGTATGTTTGATTTGGAAATAAAATTTTAGACAGCGAAAGAGTTATAATAGGATAATCATCTCTTATATGTTGGTGAACAATGGTAATTTTCTTCCATATTAGGTAATTTGGTGATATAAATAGTAATATTCTTGAGATTTCTCTTGGCATTTGAAACGTAACCAAAGTAATATTACTTGCGATTTCCAGGAAATGACAGGAACACATGTTGGATTTAGCTTTTTCAATAACTGTGAATCATTGTTTAGAAGACTATTTTGCCATGAAAGGTCAATTTCATAAGAAATTGTCCATATTTTTCAACTCATATGATAGTTTCGCTTGAACATCGCCATTCAGAGAGAGAGAGAGAGAGAGAGAGAGAGAGAGAGAGAGAGAGAGAGAGAGAGAGAGAGAGAGAGAGAGAGAGAATTATTTTCATGTCATACCACAGACGGAGTCAAAGCTTTCCCAACCTGTTTTCATACATAAGGGTCTAAGCAGCGCTAATATGGTCTCATTCCGGGGTTAAACCATTTATTAAAGAGTATACAGTATATAGTAAACATTTCGACATAATGGGTCACTGATCAGTTTTGGTGGAATATCCAACCATAAGTAGCAGGAATGTGATGATTTGTTAAATGACCATCATGTTTTATTTTGTATAAAATTTATCAGCAAAATTATTGCATACTTTTATACCGAGGTTATAATATCAGTGAACAAAACATCCTATCCACATAAATCATGTCAGTATAGAAAAGTGGTAAGGCTTTGTCAACTTCATATCCTAACTTCCTTTCAAATAAGAAACATTTCCTTCCTGCTCAAAGTAGGATATTGATACACTTATTAAATTGCTGAGTAAAGTACGCTCTAAACATAGACGCTGTTTCCATTAACTCCTATAGTAGAATAGATATTACCGTTTTACCCAGAAATCACATAAACTTAAAAGATATTTAAGGTTTTTAGAGTCTCTTATGAATGGCAGAGGCAAGGGACAATGGCAATGTCCTAGCAGGACAATTCCCTAGAGACTGATCATATATACTTATGGTCATTTCGCACGACCCCCTTACCAACCTAGCAAGGACTATGGAGGGCCAGACAATGGTTACTCATGACTCAGCAGGTGGATCTACAGGCTGCTCCAAAACCCCCATCCCTAACTCACGAGGATGATGAGGTTGCAGACACTACATGAAAACTATCGAGCCTGAAGTAATATAAACATAATGATTAAGAGAACATATGATATTTAAGTCAACATAGTTCGTCCTTTCCATATTCCCCTCGCATTCCAATGATATAATTATCTGTCAACATCAGAGTAAATCAACATTTCCCAAAGAAAACACGCCTAATTTCATAAAATATGAAAGCGTCCCGTCGTCATTCATAAAAAAATCGTGAGTTTTATTCTTCTTTTTAGTCATTTCTGATCCATCAAAGACTTTTTAAGTGTTTGCCTCGAGCCAGGATTTACTACGTGCTGCTTGCAGAAAGCGCTCACAGTGACTAAAATATTCCATTGTTTTCCATCAGCAGAAATTAAGTAGTTCAAGTAGGAGAGAGAGAGAGAGAGAGAGAGAGAGAGAGAGAGAGAGAGAGAGAGAGAGAGAGAGAGAGAGAGAGAGAGAGAGAGAGAGAGAGAGAGGAGCTGGTCTCTTGATTCAATACATAAAGAATAAACGAATACCTCAGTGAATTAAATGTTTTTCCTTCATCTTTTAATTAATTGAATTTAAAGTGCTTCTTATCACGCAAATGAGTTCCTCATTATCTATCAATTTAGAAGGTCTTTTTAGATATAACATGATATTATAGGTTTCATTATCTGCACATTGTCTCTTTTTTTTCATAGGTGCCACTTCAAATATTTCTCCTAGATAGCAGATTGTCTCGTTTTTCATAGGTGTTACTTCAATTATTACTCGTAGATTGTCTCTTTTTTCATAGGTTTTACTTCAATTATTGCTCCCAGATAGAAAATTGTCTTTTTTTTTATAGGTGTTACTTCAATTATTGCTCCTAGATAAAACATTGTCTATTTTTGCATAGGTGTTACTGCAATTAATGCTCCAAGATAGCACTTGGTCTTTTTTTATTTCAAAGGTGTTACATCAAGCATTGCTCCCAGATAGCAAATTGTCTCTTTTTTCATAGGTGTTAATTCAATTACTGCTCCCAGATAGCACATGGTCTTTTTAATTTCATAGGTGTTACATAAAACGTTGCTCCCAGTTAGCTCATTGACTTTTTTTCATAGGTGTTACTTCAGGTATTGCTCCCAGATAGCACTTTGTCTCTTTTTTCCATAGTTGTTACTTCAATTATTGCTTGTCGATAGAACATTGTCTCTTTTTCATAGGTGTTACTTCAATTGTTGCTCCCAGATAGCAAATGGTCTTTTTTATTTCATAGGTGTTACTTCAAGCGTTGATCACAGATAGAACTCTGCCTTTTATATTTTCATAGGTGTTACTGCAAGTATTGCTCCCAGACAGCACATTGTCTCTTTTTATCATAGGTGTTACTTCAACTGTTGCTCGTAGATAGAACATTGTCTCTTTTTATCATAGGTGTTACTTCAATTATTGGTCCCAGATAGCAATTGGTCTTTTTTATTCAAAGGTGTTACTTCAAGCGTTGCTCCCAGATAGCACATTGTCTTTTTTCATAGGTGTTACTTAAATTATTGCTCCCAGAAAGCAATTGGTCTTTTTTATTTCATAGGTGTTACTTCCAGCGTTAATTCCAATACACGTTGTTTCTTTTTTTCATAGGTGTTACTTCAATTAATGCTCGTAGATAGAACATTGTCTCTTTTTATCATAGGTGTTACTTCAATTATTGGTCCCAGATAGCAATTGGTCTTTTTTATTCAAAGGTGTTACTTCAAGCGTTGCTCCCAGATAGCACATAGTCTTTTTTCATAGGTGTTACTTAAATTATTGCTCCCAGAAAGCAATTGGTCTTTTTTATTTCATAGGTGTTACTTCCAGCGTTAATTCCAATACACGTTGTTTCTTTTTTTCATAGGTGTTACTTCAATTAATGCTCGTAGATAGAACATTGTCTCTTTTTATCATAGGTGTTACTTCAATTATTGGTCCCAGATAGCAATTGGTCTTTTTTATTCAAAGGTGTTACTTCAAGCGTTGCTCCCAGATAGCACATAGTCTTTTTTCATAGGTGTTACTTAAATTATTGCTCCCAGAAAGCAATTGGTCTTTTTTATTTCATAGGTGTTACTTCCAGCGTTAATTCCAATACACGTTGTTTCTTTTTTTCATAGGTGTTACTTCAATTAATGCTCGTAGATAGAACATTGTCTCTTTTTATCATAGGTGTTACTTCAATTATTGGTCCCAGATAGCAATTGGTCTTTTTTATTCAAAGGTGTTACTTCAAGCGTTGCTCCCAGATAGCACATTCTCTTTTTTGATAGTTTTTACTTCAATTATTGCTCGTAGATAGAACATTGTCTCTTTTATCATAGGTGTTACTTCAATTATTGCTCCCAGAAAGCAATTGGTCTTTTTCATTTCATAGGTGTTACTTCAATCGTTAATCCCAATTAGCACGTTGTCTCTTTTTTGCATAGTTGTTACTTCAGTAATTGCTCGTAGATGGAACATCGTCTCTTTTCTTAAATAGGTGTTACTTCAATTATTGCTCCCAGATAGCATATTGTCTGTTTTTTTTTTTTTTTTTTTTTTTTTTTTTTTTTTTTTTTTTTTTTTTTTTTTTTTTTTTGTAGGTGTTACTTCAATTATCGCTCTAAGATAGCACATAGTCTTTTTTATTTCATAGGTGTTACTTCAAGCGTTGCTCCCTGATAGCACATTGTCTCTTTTTGCATAGGTGTTACTTCAATTATTGGTCTCAGATAGCACATGGTCTTTTTTATTTCATAGGTGTTACTTCAAGCGTTGCTCCCAGATAGCACATTGTCTGCTTTTGCATAGGTGTTACTTCAATTGTTGCTCCCAGATAGCACATGGTCTTTTCTCTTTCATAGGTGTTACTTCAAGCGTTGCTCCCAGATAGCACATTGTCTCTTTTTTTTCATAGGTGGTACTTCATTTATCGCCCTCAGAAAAGATATTCTTAATTTGTTTAATGGTTAGATGAGAGAGGAGGCGAGTCAAGGAATAAAAGAAAGAGTTTTGAGTTGATTTCGAAGGTTGGTTGGGAAATATTGGTGGCGAAATATTGGCGGTGAATTCATGGTGGCAAAATGTTGGCAGTGAATTGTTGGTGGCAAAATGTTGGGAGCAAAGTATTGGCGGCGAATTATTGGTGGCGAAATGTTGGCGGCGAAATATTGGGGGCGAATTGTTGGTGGCAAAAAATTAGCGGCGAATTCATGGTGGCGAAATAATGGCGGTGAATTCATGGTGGCGAAATGTTGGCGGCGAATATGGTGACAAAATATTTGTGGCGAATTCATGGTGGCGAAATGTTGGAAGCGAATTGTTGGTGGCAAAATGTTGGCGGCGAATTGTTGGTAGCAAAGTATTGGCGGGGAATTATTAGTGGCGAAATGTTGGCGGCGAATTGTTGGTAGCGAAATATTGGCGGCGAATTGTTGCTGCCAAAATGTTGCTGGCGAATTGTTGCTGGCGAAATGTTGGTGGCGAATTGTTGATGGCAAAATGTTGGCGGTGAAATATTGGTGGCCCATTGTACGTGGCAAAATATATTTGTGGGGATATGTCATAATTTTTCCACTCCGCATGTGATATAGAATTAAGTGTATTACGCAAAGTGCTGCACCATCTATCAGACTTATGCAAATGAGAAAGGGGATTCCCTCTTTTGCCCTCCAAGAGTGCCGTGTTTCCGTGAAATTTCGGATTCGGTAAATTTGTAACAATAGATCTTTTGCGAGGACTATTTGCATGCAAGATAGTTCCCTAGAAACAAGAGGTAGTAAGCGTTTAAATTACTTTGATATAATTGCAGAGGGGATAACTAAGATATTTCCTGTTGTTCTCATTTGTATTCTAATATACGCGACCCCTCAAAAATGATGGCTAAATATTGAGAGAGAGTACGACTACTCACTTTCCCCTCTTCTAGAGGGATGGAGAGAGCTGAACTTGACTTGATGTATATATATATATATATATATATATATATATATATATATATATATATATATATATATATATATATATATATATATATATATACATATACATATATATATATATATATATATATATATATATATATATATATATATATATATATATATATATATATATATATATATATATATAGCCCGACAATTGCTCTTTATTGCAAATAGGGGAGATTATTATTATTATTATTACTACTATTATTATTATTATTATTATTATTATTATTATTATTATTATTATTATTACAGAGATTAGGTTCGAAAACATAATGCTCTTGGGAAATGATAAACAGTATAGGACCAAAAATCTTCACACATAATTCCAAAATATCTCTGATCCTGGGAGAAAAAAAAAATGGCCGCACTTATAAGAAGATTTTACGATTTCGGAAGTCGAACAAGGAAATGGAATTGAGAACCAGACCTCAAATGTGCAATGCAAATGGCATGGAAGAAATATTTTTGCATTGCAGGCGTCAAATTCTAATGGCAGAATGTGCAGGAGCATTCTTCGTGGTCGGAAATTGCTTGGGTAATCCATTTTATCCTTTCAAGCATAAATATTTGTTTTTTCCTTTCTTTCTATGCATGTATATATAAATCTTGCTTTTTTCTACACAGGGGTTTTGGAATCTGTGCTTATGCAGCTCTCTCTCTCTCTCTCTCTCTCTCTCTCTCTCTCTCTCTCTCTCTCTCTCTCTCTCTCTCTCTCTCTGAAATAAAGAAAAAATATTGTTATACTAATGTAAACAAATCTTCAAAACTAACGGCTAAATACTAAATATGAAGATAAATATTCATGCACGCGTACACACAGCCGACTCACCAGTGTATGACTACTCTAATCTCCCTCCTACCCAAGGGACTGTGACGGGCCGAGAGAGGAGTTGTGAAATCAAAGGCAGATTGGAAACGACTGAGTCCTATTGTTGTGGAACACTCTCCTTATATACAAAACCTCAAGGCAACAGGACATGACAAGTTCACAAGACAGACAATATCACAGAGGAAAAACCAGACAGGAATTTTCATGTTCGTTTTAGTGCGAGGGAGGAGCGGAGATACAAGCATAATATATACAAAAGGAATTATATACAATTGTATGAAACACGGTTGGTACATGGCTCCACCCCCTATAAATGACATACTGTACATGTTAAATAGGGCGCCCTGATCTAGAGAGGCGAACTGTAGGCGGGTCATCTGGCAGAAGATAAGCAGGTTTTAGACGATCAATGGAGACCCAGTCTTCTTTGCCCCGAATGTTTAGGAGGAATGCTTTCGGACTGCGTCGGATCACAAGGAAAGGTCCCGTGTAAGGGGGCGTTAACGGTGGCTTGCTGGTGTCGTTGCGCAGGAAGACGTGCGTTGCACAGTGCAAGTCCGTTGGTATGTGATGCTTCGCTGGGGGCTTGTAAGTCTGGCGGCACGAGTAAATTTTCCCACGACGTGACGTATGCGCTGGAGATCGTCGGAGGAGGTTGTAGAAGGAAAAAACTTGGCAGGGACGACCAACGGGTCGCCATACACCATTTCGGCTGCCGAGACGTCGAGGGCGTCTATAGGAGTGGTCCTTAGTCCAAGGAGGACCCAGGGAAGCTGAGTAAACCAGTTGCAATCCTTGCAGCGGGACATCAAAGCTGCTTTGAGGGTGCGATGAAAATGTTCAACCATTCCATTGGCAGTGGGGTTGTAGGCCATTGTCTGATGTAGGGTGATGCCCAGGAGATTCGCTAATGACGTCCATAATTGAGAGGTGAAAGTGGTTCCCCTGTCAGAAGTAATATGCTCAGGGATACCGAATCTTGAAATCCATCCAGAGAGTAAGGCAGATGTACATGAGGCGGACGTTGCAGTTTCCATGGGAATGGTTTCAGGCCAACGAGTGGAGCGGTCGATGTCGGTAAACAGGTAACGATGTCCTTGTGATGTGGGTAGCGGGCCTACAATGTCGACATGAATGTGTGCGAAACGACGCTGAGGTTGAGGAAAGGTGCCCACTCCTGAATCCGTGTGTCGATGTACTTTGGAAGTTTGGCAAGAAGTACAGGCGCGTACCCAATCCTTAGCATCCTTAGAAATGCCGTGCCAAATGAACTTTGCCTTCAGCAGCTGTGCAGTAGAACGGCACGAGGGATGTGAAAGGCCGTGGATGAAATCAAACACCTGTCGGCGCATGGGAGCAGGAATCCAAGGTCGCGGTCTACCAGTACTGACGTCACAGAGGAGGGTGGTGTTGGAGTTTTTGAGGGGAAAATCCTCCCAACGGAGGGACGTGCAGGATGTCCTACAAGCTTGATACTCTGGATCCTGTCGTTGGGCTTCAGCCAGGGCGTTGTAATCCAATCCCAGTTGAACGGCAGCCAACGTGTTTCTTGTCAAGGCATCGGCAACGGGATTCATTTTCCCAGGGACATATTGGAGGGTGCAATTGTATTCAGCCATGGCGGAGAGATGTTAGCGTTGACGGGCGGACCAGGCATCAGACTGTCGAGTGAAGGCGTGCACCAGAGGCCTGTGGTCTGTGGGAATGACGAAGGGCGTACCTTCTAAGAAATGGCGAAAGTGACGGACAGCCAAGTGCACCGCCAGCAATTCTCGATCGAACGTAGAATAACCCGATTCTGCCTTGGACAGTTTTCTGCTGAAGAAGGCCAATGGGCGGGGCGAGCCTTTGACCACTTGCTCGAGTACTGCACCAATAGCGACGTCCCTGGCATCGGTGGAGAGAAGGAGAGGGGCGTGTGGGATAGGAAAAATGAGAGCCGCAGCAGATGATAGGGCCTTCTTTGCATTGCAGAAGGCCGCTTCTTGAAGGGGACCCCACTTTAAGTCCTTTGGCTTGCCCTTGAGGGAGGCGTAGAGGGGAGCAAGAGTGGCGGCAATGGCTGGCAGAAAGCGGTGATAATAGTTGATCATGCCCAAGAATTCCTGCAGAGCTTTGACGGTCGAGGGCGTGGGGAAATTCTGAACGGCTGCTACCTTCTCTGGGAGGGGATGGACTCCTTCAGGACTGATATGGTGCCCTAAGAACGACACTTAGTTGGCGCCAAAGGTACACTTGTCGTACCAAACTACAAGGCCGTTTTGTTGCAGGCGGTCGAGCACGATGAGCAGGTGACGGAGGTGTTCCTCTTTTGAGGAGGAGAACACAAGTATGTCGTCCACATAACATACACAGAAAGGGAGGTCCCCTAAGATGCCATCCATGAGACGTTGAAACGTTGCCCCAGCATTACGAAGGCCAAAACAGGAGTAATTGAAGGTGTATGTGCCAAATGGAGTGGTGATGGCAGTCTTGGGGATGTCTTCTGGGTTCATAGGCACCTGATAATACCCCTTCAGGAGGTCGAGCATAGAGAAAACCTTTGCTTTGTGCAGGTAGGAGGTTACATCGGCAATGTTTGGGAGGGGGTAGTGATCCGGTTCTGTTTGCATGTTCAGGCGCCTGTAATCTCCGCACGGACGGAGGGAGCCGTCTTTCTTCAGAACGATGTGTAAGGGTGACGACCATGGGCTGGAGGCCTTTTGGCAAAGGCCCATTTTCTCCATTTCGGCGAACGTCTGTTTGGCGGCTGCCAATCGTTCCGGTGCCAGACGTCTGAATTTTGCGAAGACTGGGGGTCCCGTCGTCTTGATATGGTGATAAATACCGTGCTTGGCAGGAACCGTGGGCGTTTGGCGAAGTTCTGGACGGAAAACTTCCGGGTACGAAGTGAGGAGGTGGGCGTAGGCATCCGTGGGTGCGCTGATGTGGAGAGCGAGGTTAGAAGGGGCGGGTTGAAGAGGTGTCGACAAGTACGAGTCTGCGTTGACCAATCGTCGGTGGGCGACATCGACCAGAAGGTGGAAATGAGAGAAGAAATCCGCACCGAGGATTGGCATTGTGACGTCAGCAACGAGAAACTTCCAATTGAATTTACCGTTTCCGAACGATAATGTGAGGCTCTCGTAACCGTAGGTGGGTATCCCAGTCGGGACATCTGATCATGCCTTGATTTCATTATTAGTGAAGACTGAGCAGCCTGTCCCTGATATATCATATTCTTGTAAAATTTATATGAAATCCCAAGCAGACTGGAATGGGATTTTACATGATCTTTTGTGCTTGAATTGGTCACAATTATATAATAGTGTAGATCCTGTTGTCCCTTTGAATGAGAATCTAGTCAACATAATTGATAGGCATATCCCTTCTCATGTGCTAAGGTACCGAGTGAAGGACAAACCGTGGTTCAATGATGATTGTAGGCGTGCTTTTTTGGAGAAGCAGGAGGCCTATCAGCTTTAGAAGGGTAACAGATCAGATTTGACCTGGAACAACTATACTCAGCTTCGAGCTTTTGCTCAGAGAGTTTATGCCTCAACTGAAAAGGAGTACAATTTAACCATAAAAGAAACACTTTCTGGTACAACTCAGGAACATAAATGGTGGTCTACCCTTAAATCTGCACTCTTTGGTGTAGATGCAACAGTTCCTCCTTTACTTAAACCAGATGGCTCAGTCACTCACTGTCTAAAGGAAAAGGCAACCCTCTTGGCTGATGTTTTTGACAGTAAACAGAGTAATGAAAAACTTGAACTTCCTCATTCCTGTTTTCCTGAGGCTAAACTAACTAGTTTAGCTTTTCGATCTCGTGAGATTAAAGCTCTGTTGATGGACCTTGATGCTTATGGAGGTGTAGACCCAAATGGTATTTTTCCTTTGTTTTTTATAAAGACAGCAGATTTCTTAGCTCCAAAGTTATCTGTTATTTTGCGCAAGTTAGCAAGAAGAGGAGCTTTTAGCGCTAG
>NC_090736.1:61242255-61254755 GCF_036898095.1 Palaemon carinicauda | reverse complement strand
TAACACGGTCAAAGGCAGCACTAAAATGATGGCCAATCATACGAACATCCTGACCACAATCAAGGGATTTCTGTACAGCATGGGATATTAAGAAGGGCATTACATGCTCCAAGGCCTTTACGAAAACCAAATTGCAAACTAAGGAATAGATGATTACCTTCAGCAAACCTATTAAGACGTTTTATCAGAAGACATTTAAATACTTTATATAATATGGGAGTTATGGAAATTGGGCGGTAATCAGTTTTACTTACTTTACTTTTACTTTACTTTGATGGCTACTTTTCTGGTCCCATAGAGCAGAAGAACCCCACTCTTAACCGGACCTCTGCTGTCGTTTTACCTTGTTCGTTCAGAGTATTTATCGTTTCAGGTCACATATTGTTCATTTATTGTTAAATCGTTATTGTTGTATGATTTTTTTTAATTAAGAAAGTCTTCAGTTTCCTCTTGAAAGTCTTAATGTATTCAATCATTCGAATGTTTCGTGGGAGCTTATTATATAGTCTCGGGGCTGCTTATTTAAAGGCTCTTGAGCCCAAAGTAGACACATATCTAGGTTCCAATAGTTTGAAGCCATCTGTAACTATTCTCGTGTTGACACGATTTGTTGGCTGCACAATACAGTATGTAACAATTCTCTTAAGTATTTTGGATGACATGTTCTGATAACTTGGTGGGTTATTGTTTAAATTCAATTCTCGCTTTAATCGGCAGCTAGTGTAAATCGATTAGTATAGGGGTGATCCTTTCTCTAGGTGGGACACCGTTTCTTAGTCTTGCTCCTCTGTTTATTATGTTTTGTAATTTCTTGAGTTGCACTTTTGGTAAATTGTAATAGATTGAGTTGCAGTAGTCAATCCTGGTAATAACACAGTTTATCACAAGTTTCTTTGCAGAATTTCCGTGCAGGTACTTTTTTTATAAACGCAATATTTCTTAGATGAACCAGCAGTTTTTATTACTTTATTTGTTATGGCATTTAGAGACAGGTTACAGTCGAGAAATACACCTAAATCTTGAACCTTGCTAGATATTGGCACTGAGTCATTATTCATGTTCATTTGAAAATCACCCAAGTTTCTCACGCCTTTTCTCTAACCCACCAACATGAATTCAGTTTTGTTCTCATTTAATTTTAGTTGTTTAAATTTCATCCATTCTCTAACACTATCAAGGATTCGGTTTAGAGTTTCAGTAGTGTCATGTATATCATTTATGGAGACCTAAAATTGTGTGTCATCTGCAAATAGTTTGAACTTCACGCCATGCCTTTGTAGTAATTTTGATTGACCAATGGTATAGATGCAGAATAAGATTGGGCCAAGTACACTCCCCTGGGGTACCCCTTTGTTTAAGGGTTCAAATGATGAATAAGGGTTTCCAATTTGTACACAGTAATTTCTACCAGCTAAGTAGTCTTTTAGGTATTCGAAGGCTTGATCTTCAACGCCGAGGGACCATAGATCATTTAGTAGCAGTTCATACACAACTGTATCAGAAGCAGCACTAAGATCCAGCAGTATTAACATACCACATTTATTTTCATCCACCATTTCTAACATATCATTTATAACAGCAGATGGCTGTCTCCGTAGAGTATAGTTTTGTGTAAGCAGATTGGTTGTCAGGCAATGCTTCTATTACTTCTAAGCGTTTGACTAGTTGTTTAAAAATTACATATTCAAGCACTTTTGAGATAGAGGATGGATTTGAAATAATTCCTGGTAGTCCAGTGCATTTTTCAGAACTGGTGTGACTTAAGCCCTTTTCTCCGATTTAGGAAACTTACATTCATCAATGCTTGCGTTTGCTATTCTCATTATTATCTCAGCTAGACTAGAAAAGTTTCTCTGTCCAATTATTTCAGATATTGGCATAAGATCGATCGTGTCGTTTGTTTTATTTGCTCACTTGATAATTATGGTGATGTCATCTTGTGTTATGTTAAATCTTATTAATTTTGTCTGTGTGCCTGGTGTATCATTAATCTGATGTTAAGTATGTACAAATGACCTGGTTATATTTTCAATTTTGTTTTTAAAGACTACTAGAAAATTATTTGCTACTTCCTGGTCACTGTATCCATCAGGTAGCTTCCTTTCTTTTACATTTCCCATTATACCATTCAGGAGATGATATAACTTATTTATGTCTGTTGCTGCTTCGAGGATCTTTCTCTTATAGTATTCACTTTTTTTCCTTCTTAGTTAATAGTTATATTGACACCCAGCAATTTTGTATTCTACCCAACTGCTTTCAGTTTTTAACCTATTCCATTTTCTTTCTTTGTCTTTTTTCCCTCTTTTTTTTTACCAAAGTCTCTCCATCAAACCAAGGAGATTTGTCTTTTACAGTTTATAATCTTTTCCACCGGTGGCCATATGGTGTCATATTCACTTTTACTCACTTTATTATAAGTGGTCATAAGACAGTTAGCACACTTAGCGCCTAACAAACGTTGGTCATCATGATCGCAGGGAATGTTGATAGCATCATTTATTTTCTTTGTAACTTCTTCAATAAATACGGTAGGAGAAAAATTTGATTTATGTCTAAAGTTTATTTTCTTTACTAATGCGTGTTTCTGTAGAGGTACACTAAACGTAATAAGTTTGTGTACTGGGGAGATTGTACATTTCTCTTCAACTTTTATATCACAACCAATATTATTCATGTCATCACTTGGAACTAAGTCTAACGTATGTCCAGTTAAAGTAGTTGTACAGTTGACATTATTCACTAGTTGATATGATTTTAGTAACTTACTAAATGCCAAAGTGTCAGGCTTTGATGCGTCATCCATCCAAAAATTTAAGTCTTCACAGATAACTAATACGTTTTTCTCCATGACAATCATCTCAATGAGGTCACCGAATTCTTCAAAAAAGATACTAGTGTTTGTTCTAGGAGGTTTGTAGATTGTTACAAAGGATATTTTTTCTGTTTTTTGGCATAAATTATATTTATATTCAAAGCTTGTTACACTAACACTTTTCAATATTTTGAGATTTGAGTAATTTTATGAATAAAGAGTCCGACACCCCCACCTGGCCTACCTTCTCTCGGTATGTGAAAGAAGGCATGTGGGGGGGGGGGAGGCGCGTCATTTCAGTGATCTTTGCCTTGTCCAAGTTATTTAACCATGTTTCAGATAATGTTAGCATATCCAAATATTTCTCGTTTATCAATTCTCGAATTTGAACAGTCTTATTACCTACAGATTGTATATTTACAAAGCCAGAGTTTATGACATCCCTAGTAACCATGATGAGTATTTTCCTCTAGTCTTTTCAATTCCAAGTCATAAGCTTTGCAGTCTCTTGAATTTACTGTGTGGTCACTTGGTTTGTTTAACTTTGTACAGTTTATACACTTTGACACTTGCGAATTACACTCCTTGGTGGAATGGTTCCCTGAACATTTCCCGCGGACTTTATCATCATTCTTAGGCTAGTAATCTTTTTCAAGATGTCCATACCTCTGACAGTGGTAGTAGGTGATCTTGTGGTACCTATCACGTATGTTATAGATACCCCATCGTAACAAAACTCTATCCCCATTATCATGAATAGCCCTCCGAACTTCAAGATCACATTTCCGCACATGGTGGGTGGCCCCCCCCCCCCCCCGGGGCATTTTTCTTCAGGACTACACTTATCTTCTCTTCTGTATTTTGGATTTGGTCCAGGCAGCGATTTCTTTGAATCAAAGCATTTACTACATCCACTTCATCATTGTATACATTGCATAACATTTTTTCTCGTTTCAGTGTCAGCCACCAATGTCTGAATTTTGTTTGCCGCCTCTTCTCTGATCATGTTGTTTGCAAAGTTTACAACAACATTTTCATTCGTAGTTGACCTTGTGTTAAGTATAGGTAGGTCTTTAAGTGCTTCTTCAACCTCACGTTTTCTTTCAGTAATTTTAGTTGTTGTATTAGTTGATTTAATTATCAACAGACTTTTACTTAACTTTTTCAGCAAATGTCGGTTTCTCCGGTTTTGGGTCTATCAATGTTTGAAGTGTTGCTTTGATTCCATATTCAAGGCAAGAATGTCAACTTTCTCAGTGAGGTCGGTGGTCTGGGTGGAATTTGCTGCGTCTGCGCTAAGGTCCGCAAGTTTGTTTTCCAAGTCATCTATTTGCGCATCTTGTTCATTCAGGGTCAGATCTCTCACACTAACATCTTCTTTTAATTTTGATATTACTAAATAGTTTAGTCTGGTTTCACGTACACAGTGTGGACAGAACCAATCTAGGTTATTCCGTTCATTCTCAGTGATGGCTGTCACTATATGCACACATTTCTTATGGTAGAGTCTATTACATTCACATACAATTATTTTTTCCGTACTCCCTCCATGTTATAGTTAGGAGCAGATATAGTGCACTGGTTTCTCCATAAGACTAACTAATATCTTTTCAATGATATTCTAAGCGAGAAACACAAAGCTAAAACACGACTCGGGGCATGTATAACAGCTCGACCCAACACGTCCACACTCTAGCACTGCATAACAGACACATTTACATAGAGGAGTAACATTACCAATTCTCTAACAAGTGTTGAAAGCTCCTCTTCTTGCTAACTTGCATAAAATAACAGATAACTTTGGAGCTAAGAAATCTGCAGTCTTTATAAAAAAATAAAGGAAAAATACCATTAGGGTCGACACCTCCACGAGCATCAAGGTCCATCAACAGAGCTTTAATTTCACGAGATCAAAATGCAAAACTAGTTAGTTTAGCCTCAGGAAAACAGGAGTGAGGAAGTTCAAGTTTTTCATTACTCTGTTTACTGTCAAAAACATCAGTCAAAAAGGGTTGCCTTATCAGCCAAAAGGGTTGCCTTTTCCTTTGGATAGTAAGGGACTGAGCCATCTGGTTCAAGTAAAGGAGGAACTGTTGCATCTACACCAAAGAACGCTGATTTAAGGGTACACCACCATTTATGTTCTTGAGTTGTACCAGAAAGGGTTCCTTTTATGGTTAAGCTGTAATCCTTTTCAGTTGATGCATAAACTCTCTAAGGTCAAATATGATCTGTTACCCTTCATAAGATGATAGGCGGCCTGCTTCTCCAAATAAGCACGTCTACATTCATCATTGAACCACGGTTTGTCCTTCACTCGGTACCATAGCACATGAGAAGAGATACGCCTATCAATTATATTGACTAGATTCTCATTCAAAGGGACAACAGGATCAGCACTACTGTCTAGTTGTGGCCAATTCAAGCACCAAAGATCATGCAAAATCCCATTCCAGTCTGCTTGAGAGTTCATACAAATGTTACAAGAGTATGATACATCAGGGACAGGCTGCTCAGTCTTCATTACTAATGAGATTAAGGCATAATCAGATATCCCGACTGTAGAACCATCCTTACTTGTTTTATTGCCATGGGAGTCAGTGTATACGAGGTCCAAGCAATTACCAGGCCTGTGAGTAGCTTCACCTATGTTTTGCTAACAGCCTAATTCTGAGGCAACGTCTAAAGCTCTTAAGCCATGGCGATCGGTAGGAGAGATAGAAGTTAACCTCTCCCTATAGTCAGCATTGAAATCACCAACAAAGACAAAAGAAGCCTTTTTATCATCTTCTTGTATCTTAGCCATAATGGTAAGAAAACAAGCAAAGATAGAATCATCCATGTCTGGATTCCGGTATATCGAACAAAAATAAAAGTTGTTATGCCTGCCACAAACTTTTATTACCTGAATCTCGTGACATCCACATTCATAGCAGGACTTATGAGAAGCAGGGTACTCAGTCCTAATATACACCGTCATTCCCCTGGCCCAAGGGATGGTATCACGTTTCAACATTATAGGCTTCTTAAAACCAGTTATAAGGAGCTCAGATGAATGCCTCATATTAGAAACCAAAGTTTCTGAGCACAGAAGAATATCATACTGTCTGGACGCAACTTTAAGGTCTTGAATATTTGCATGAAGACCACGAATTTTGCAATACAGTAGACGACATTGACGAAATCTAGGACGTACTGGTACCAGATTTCACTCAATGTCTCCAGACAGCATAAGAAATAACGGTAATAAAAAAGGCATCATACCTAAAAACTAGATTCACAAGAATTATAACAAAAATAATATATACAGAAATATAGATAAAGTGATTGATCAAACATATAGACCATAGCAAAAAAGTCGGAAAAACTGGTCAACATGTAGGAGTCGATACACCATGCAAGGCTAAATTCCCTCTAGGAGAGCCACTTCAACTGAAAGAAGGACAGTAATGATGGTTTTGATAAGAAAAATAATCACTTAAGGAAAAGACAACCTCTTGATAAACTGCCAGGCTTCCATGTCCCTTCTAATAAGCCTGCCCAACACACCATTTCAAAAAAGTAAGTGGAATAGAAAATAAAAATATGAAAGAATAGTGTGCCCGAGTGTACTCTCAAGTAAGAAAACTCTAACAGAGGCTATGGCACTACTCAAGACTAGAGAACAATGGTTAATTTTGGAGTGTCCTCCTAGAAAAGCTGTTTACCATAGCTAAAGAGTCTCCTCTACTCTTACCAAGAGGAAAATACCTTGAACAATTACATTACAGTAATTAATCCCTTGGGTGAAGAAGTGTTTCATAATCTCATTGTTGTCAGCTGTATGAGGAAAGACGAGAATCTGTAAAAAATTAGCCAGACTATTCGGTGTATGTGTAGGCAAAGATAAAAGAACCCGTAACCTGAGAGAGGGATCCAATGCATTACTGTCTGGCCAGTCAAAGAATCTAGTAACTCTCTAGCGGTAGTATCTCAACGGGCGGCTGGTGCCCTGGCCAACCTACCGTAGTGTCAAGGGAAGGGTACGAGACCCACAGTCTCGTGCACTGATCCGCACGTGACCTGTTAGTTGGATCCTTCTCTCTGCGATTAGAGAGACTGATCAAGGTATTTCTTTCCTTCTCTCCTAAGCTGCTCCATCCAGCACCGTCGTGGGTGTCTCTCTCCTCCAAACAGCTAGGGAGGGTTTTAGCAGAAATTCTAAGAGAGGATACAGTAGCGTGGGTTAAGATTTCTTTTATTTTTATTTAGATTGTCAAGTTGCCACTTCCAGGTAATAGCTCTTTTTATTTAGAAATATTCATGGAAATAACTAAAATTACAATATATACACATAACCATGAATAAAACTTTATTCGCTAACAGACATAAATGACTTACATTACATGAAAAATTTTCAAAATCACCTATATTACAGAAATTTCAAATACATAATATACAAGTACAGTATTCACTTCTCCTTTGCGTGAGGTGACATCTACGATTATATCACGGACTTTTTAGGCCTACCCGGGCCTCTATTTTGAGTCGTTTTTTTTTTTTTTTTTTTTTTGTCCAACCTGTGCCTCTATTTTGGGTCTTTTTTGGTCTACCTGTGCCTCTATTTTGGGTCTTTTTTGGCCTATCTGGGCCTGTATTTCCTATTGCTTTTGGCATTCCAGGCCCTTTATTTGGTGTCTTTCTTGGCCTACCTGGGACTTTTTAGGCCTCGCTGGGACTTTTTAGGCCTCGCTGGGCCTCTATTTGGGACTCTTTAGGCCTACATGGTCCTCTATTTTGGGACTTGTTAGGCATATCAGGGCATCTTTTTTGGGTCTTTTGTCTTATCTGTCCCTCTATTTTGGGTCTTTTTAGGCCTACTTGGGCCTCTATTTTGGTTTTTTTTTTTTTAGCCTACCTGGGCCTATATTTCTTACTGATATTGGCCTTCCACACCCTTTAATTGCTGTCTTTCCTGGCCTACCTGGGCCTTTATTCAGGGTCTTTTTTGGCCAGCCTGGGCCTTTATTTTGTACCATTTTCAGCCTTTCTAAGCATTTTTCTACCTTTCTAGGCCTCCCAAGTCCATTCTTTTTAGGATACTTTCTTGGCCTCCAAGGAGTCTGTCTGTGTCCTAGACGGGTTTCTTTTGATTTTATCTTCCCATCATATTTCTCTACTTTAGATGCAGGAAATTTTTGTGGCCTTTGAGGGCATTTCATTTGTTACTTGGTCCTTCCAGGCTCCCTTTTGGCACCTGCATAAGTTTCCTTTGATTTTGTGTCCCCATCATGTCCTCTTATAGGTCTTCCACAGTTTTTTTTTTTTTTCCTCAGACTTTTGGGACTCTTTAGGTTTACCTGTGCCTGTATTTGGGACTTTTTTAGGCCTACCTGGGCCTCTATTTTGGGACTTTTTAGTCTTACCAACGCCTGTCTTTGGAACTTTTTTGGCCTACTTGGGCCTTTATTTTGGGACTTTTTAGGCCTAAGAAAATAAATTGGGTCTTTTTTATTTTTTTGCCTACTGGGGCCTCTATTTTGGGTCTTTTTTGGCCTAGCTGGGCCTTTATTTCACACCTCTTTTGGCCTTGCAGGCCCTTTATTTGGTGTTTTTCTTGGCCTAACTGGGACTTTATTTTGGGTATTTTTTGGCTTACCTGGGCCTTTATTTTGTACCATTTTCAGCCTTCCTAGGCATTTATTTAGCTAGCCTCCAAGGTCCATTGATTTTAGGATACTTTCTTGGCCTCCCAGGAGTCTTCTTGTGTCCTACACGGGTTTCTTTTGATTTTATCTTCCCATCATATTTCTCTACTTTAAATGTAGGGAATTGTTTTGGCTTTTTAGGGAATTTCTTTTGTAACTTGGGCCTTCCAGGAGACCTTTTGGCAGCTGCGTAAGTTTCCTTTGATTTTGTGTCTCCACCATGTCTTGTTTTAGGTCTTCCTCGGCTTTTTTTTTCAGACTTCTGGCCATTCCAAGGCCCTTATTTTCATGTTTTTCTATACTTATTGTGGATTCTATCACCCCCTTATATTTTTATTTTTCCTGGGATTTCACCTGATTGGGTGATTTTGAGGTCTTTCTGTTTTTTTTTCCTTTAAAATTATTAAATTCTTCCCAGTTTCCTTCCTTTTGTACATTCTTCATCTTTTCAAATTTATTTTTTGATTGAAGCCTAGCATATTTTTCAAAGGCATTACATCATTTGTACTGATTATTTTTTCCGATTTAGCATCGCCAGGAGTCTCCCTGAACTGGCCCCTACTGTCGTTTGTATATAGTTCTTTCCATTTCTTCAATTTTGCGATGGTTGCATGAAATATCTTCTGGAGAAAATGAAATGTGCCAGGAAAATCCACTTATGGTGAATCAACCCAAATGCTGTGACAATACAACACCTAATGTGGAGGCTCTACTGCTACAGGGTGGAGGTCTGACCCAGGTACAAAATAATATAGTAAGGTAAGGCAATTTAGGACCGAGGCAGTTTTGGACAAGTAAGGCAAAAATTGGACAGATGCAATATAAAATTTTCGAAAACTGTAAGGCTGTTAGAAATTGCCCAATCTACTACTTCATAAATATTGGTATGTTTGGTTTTGAAATAGTATTAAATACGACTGAAAAACTATTGAATATGGGTGTCCAATAATTGCCCTACCTTCATTTTAAAGCTTCTCGGAAATAATACAAGAAATTATTATTTCTAAAAAACAATTAGTAGATGATACTAAAGGAAGGTTTAAAATAAAAAAAAAAAATAATAAAAAATTCTGGAATATCTAGTGTCCATTTTTTTCCTCACCTTGAAAAATGGTGAGGCAATTTTGGACACTTACTTAAGAAAACAATTGATACAATGTTAAGTTATTATGTAAAAGATTTTGTAAATTTTCATATCTTTTATATTATTCTTATATATATTTATATATTTTCTTAATAATTTATCATAAAATATAGGTAAATGGTAGTTATTTGAAAATATTTTTAATCATTTACTTCAATAGAAAAAAATATTGATTTATAAAAAAAAAAAAAAAGTTTTCTTTTCAAAGAAAATCAATCAAACCTATTACTAATACAAATATGTACAATACAAAACCTGAAACGAATGTGAACAATTCAATATATATCATAGCCATATACGTAGCAAAATAATTGCTTGAATATGAGACATCTATTTACTTCAATTGAATGCTTAAAAAACTGCTTCAGTTCTTTTAAAGATGGCACTAACCCTTTTATCTACGAGGCCTGGGTTCCATAAATAAAGGACTTTTAATTGCGGTAGTAGGTTGGCCAGGGCACCAGCCACCCGTTGAGATACTACCACTAGAGAGGTATTGGGTCCTTTGACTGGCCAGACAGTAATGCATTGGATCCCTCTCTCTGGTCACGGCTTATTTTTTCTTTGCCTACACTTACACAGAATAGTTTGGCCTATTCTTTACATATTCTCGTCTTTCCTCATACATCTGACAACAATGAGATACTTAACACTTCTTCGCCCAAGGGGTTAATTACTGTACTGCAATTTGTTCAGTGTACTTTCCTCTTGGTAAGGGAAGAAGAGACTCTTTAGCTGTGGTAAGCAGCTCTTCTAGGAGAAGGACACTCCAAAATTAAACCACTGTTCTCTAGTCTTGGGTAGTGCCATAGCCTCTGTACCATGGTCTTCCACTGTCTTGGGTTGGAGTTCTCTTGCTTGAGGGTACACTCAGGCACACTATTCTATCTTATTTTTTTTTCTTCCTCTTGTTTTTTTGAAATGGTGTGTTGGGCAGGCTTAATAGAAGGGCCATGGATGCCTGGTGGTTTATCAAGAGGTTGTCTTTTCCTTTTTCTGATTATTTTTCTTCTCAAAACCATCCTTACTGTCCTCCCTTCAGTTGAAGTGGCTATCCTGGAGGGTATTTAGCCTTGCATGGTGTATCGGCTCCTCCATGTTGACCAGTTTTTCCGACTTTTTACTATAGTCTATAAGTATCATCAATCACTTTGTTTATAATTCTGTACGTATTGTTTTTGTTATAATTCTTGTTAATCTAGTTTTTAAGTATGCAGTCTCTTTTATATTTCTATTAATTCTTATGCTGTCTGGAGACATTGAGCGAAATCCGGGACCAGTACGTCCTAGATTTCGTCAATGTCGTCTTCTGTATTGCAATATTCGTGGTCTTCATACAAATATCCAAGACCTTACAGTTGCGTCCAGACAGTATGATATTCTTTTGTGCTCAGAAACTTTGGTTTCTAATATGAGGCACTCATCTGAGCTCCTTATAACTGGTTTTAAGAAGCCAATAATGTTGAAACGTGATGCCATCCCTAGGGCCAGGGGAATGGCAGTGAATATTAGGACCGAGTACCCTGCTTCTCATAAGTCCTGCTATCAATGTGGATGTCATGAGATTCAGGTAATAAAAGTTTGTGGCAGGCATAACAACTTTTATTTGTGTTCGATCTACCGGAATCCAGACATAGATGATTCTATCTTCGATTGTCTTCTTACCATTATGGCTAAGATACAAGAAGATGATAGAAAGGCTTCTTTTGCCTTTGTTGGTGATTTTAATGCTCACCATAGGGAGTGGTTAAGTTCTATCTCTCCTACCGATCGCCATGGCTTAAGAGCTTTAGACTTTGCCTCTGAATCAGGCTGTGAGCAAATCATAAATGAAGCTACTCACAGGTCTGGTAATTGCTTGGACCTCGTATACACTGACTCCCCTGGCGTTATAACTAGTAAGGTTGGTTCTCCAGTCGGGACATCTGATCATGCCTTGATTTCATTATTAGTGAAGACTGAGCAGCCTGTCCCTGATATATCATATTCTTGTAAAATTTATATGAAATCCCAAGCAGACTGGAATGGGATTTTACATGATCTTTTGTGCTTGAATTGGTCACAATTATATAATAGTGTAGATCCTGTTGTCCCTCTGAATGAGAATCTAGTCAACATAATTGATAGGCGTATCCCTTCTCGTGTGCTAAGGTACTGAGTGAAGGACAAACCGTGGTTCAATGATGATTGTAGACGTGCTTATTTGGAGAAACAGGAGGCCTATCATCTTTGGAAGGGTAACAGATCAGATTTGACCTGGAACAACTATACTCAGCTTCGAGCTTTTGCTCAGAGAGTTTATGCCTCAACTGAAAAGGAGTACAATTTAACCATAAAAGAAACACTTTGTGGTACAACTCAGGAACATAAATGGTGGTCTACCCTTAAATCTGCACTCTTTGGTGTAGATGCAACAGTTCCTCCTTTACTTAAACCAGATGGCTCAGTCACTCACTGTCCAAAGGAAAAGGCAACCCTTTTGGCTGATGATTTTGACAGTAAACAGAGTAATGAAAAACTTGAACTTCCTCATTCCTGTTTTCCTGAGGCTAAACTAAATAGTTTAGCTTTTCGATCTCATGAGATTAAAGCTCTGTTGATGGACCTTGATGCTTATGGAGGTGTAGACCCAAATGGTATTTTTCCTTTGTTTTTTATAAAGACAGCAGATTTCTTAGCTCCAAAGTTATCTGTTATTTTGCGCAAGTTAGCAAGAAGAGGAGCTTTTAGCGCTAGTTGGAGAATTGGTAATGTTACTCCTCTATGTAAATGTGTTTGTGGTAGCTCAAGTCCCACTGATTACCGCCCAATTTCCATAACTCCCATATTATCTAAAGTTTTTGAACGTCTTCTG
>NC_090736.1:61222255-61234755 GCF_036898095.1 Palaemon carinicauda | reverse complement strand
CCGTAAAATTATGCAAGGTATTATAATTTGGCTTGAGGTCTGTTGCATGATTTATCCTTCGATTTGCAAGTTGAATATTCAATTGAACCAAAGGATTAAACAAAGATACCAGAGTTTAGGAAATAAATGCGAATTATACAACGCTATTATATTTATCTTTTACTGTTCAAGTGGAGCCTAGCTTAAAATGCCTTCTCTCGACTGATGTTATGAAGAATAATTTTAAAGACAAATGTTATCTAAAGTTGAACTCGGGTTAAATGAATAGCCTCCTTTCTTATTATGGTGCTTATGGATGCTGTGACGAATGAGATTATGGGCATTGTAGAGAAAGGTAAAAGAGGGTCATGAAACTCTCGGATTGAGGAATATGTAGAAATACACGGGTGAAACTGTAGATATAGAGAGTAAGAAGAATGAGGGGGAATATTATATTTAGTCAAGATAGAAGCCTAAAGCTATAAAACAGATAGAAACCTTCAAGTACTTAAGATCTACTTGAATCCAGGGGAAAGTGTGAAGTTAAGGCTAGATATTAGGGTAGAAGCAGCATGGGGGAAATGGAGGTAATTGACAGGGGTAACTTTCATGAAAGTTTCACAAATACATTGAAAATCAAGATCGGTTGTGGCGTAATCATGTCAACGATGATTCATTACTTCGGAAACATTTGCAAGAATATGGGAGGAACACAATCTGGAGAGTAAAACACATAATGGGATGTTGAAATGGATTTTGGGGGTCTTTCTGTTTAAAATTAGAAGCACCGAGCTGGTTAAAGATTAGTGACTGCCTAAGAGGGTCAAGATAGTGATGGTGTAGGGAAATAGAGGAGGGAGAACAAATGAAGAGGGTATAGGTGGAACATGTTAAAGTCGAAAAGCTAAAATCAAAATATTAGTTGGTGGATTTGAAAGAGAAAATGCTTTTGACAGAAATAGACGAGGACACATGAAAGGAACCGACCCCTTATTTTGGAGGCGACAAGGACAAATTATAAGACATGTTAGGGCGACCTGTGGGTAACTGAATTGGATGGGTTAAGCAATCCAATGGATTTAAATAGTAATATGAAGACTTGAATGTAAAACAGAAAGAAATGGAGAGAAATAGTCATTGTGTTGGTTGATATTAGGTCATTGGGATAAAAATAATGGGTTTCTTCAAAATTATGAACAGTCATTTTCTCAGACTGATAATCTTTATGCAAATTATCTTTATTGCAAACTGCTTTAATTACTGAACCGTTACACCAGTTCTATCATTAACAACAGGCCAACAGCAAATTATCAAATGACCATAAATATCACCAACAGACGTTTGTTTGTGAACAAGAAGCAAATAACTCGTTGGAAGAATTAGGAAGATATATTTTAACGACATCAGTGTTTGGTTATACTTCTTTTAATCAATGTCTGCCATAAACGTGCAAATTGCTCATTTGATGGTTCAAATGAATTGCTGGTATTTAAGAACAGAGGTCATTAATCAGTTTCATTGAAAATAACAGTATGAAATTCAATAAAATTTAATAGCGACTTCCATTTGTTAATAGGGTGTTTGGTTTATTTATTAACTTATGTAAATATGGACGCTACATTGTTGCAATGAATCAGGCATACTATTCTATCTCTTTCCTTATTTCATTTCCTTACTGGGCTACTTTCTCCATTGAAGCCCTTTGGCTTATGGCATCCTGCTTTTCCATACATAAAAATGGAAAGAAAATATGTTTCTTGCCTTCAGGTTATCCAAGGTTGGAAATTGGAAGGTTTCAGCGAGTGTTTTACTCCCTTTCGAGTTAGAGAGAGAGAGAGAGAGAGAGAGAGAGAGAGAGAGAGAGAGAGAGAGAGAGAGAGAGAGAGAGAGAGAGAGATGCTTTACTGCCTTTCTAGCTCAGTTTATTGTTTTAAGAGTCAGTGCCAAACCTTACATAATATGAAACCGAAAATATTGTATTTAACATTAAATATTTGCTACCTCAGAGTCACATTTCTTCACTTGCCGTTGAAAAACTTTCAATACATCATCGGAAATTGCTCTGTAAATAGGACATGTAATTTTCTTCCTTTCAAGCATAGGAAGATAGAGTTTGCTATGCAAGGTAAACCCTGATTGTCATATATATTATATTTGCTGCCTTAAATAGAATTTAATGAGAAAATATCTCTATTGACTTTTTACTTCTTGTGCATAAATATCGAGAGAGGAAGATATATATATATATATATATATATATATATATATATATATATATATATATATATATATATATATATAAATATATATATATATATATATATATATATATATACATGTATGTATATATATATATATATATATATATATATATATATATATATATATATATATACATGTATATATATATATATATATATATATATATATATATATATATATATATATATATATATATATGTATATATTTACATATATATATATATATATATATATATATATATATATATATATATATATATTTATATATATATATATATATATATATATATATATATATATATATATATATATATATATATATATATATATTTACATATATATATATATATATATATATATATATATATATATATATATATATATATATATATATATATATATAATTCTCCAAAATGGGATGTCTTAACATGGGGAAAGGGTTATCGCCATACTGAGCAAAGCCGTACTAGTCAGGGCCACCTATATTAGGTTGGTTTGCTGTGAGTGATCAGACTAAAGTCACCCACCATCACCAATCCGCAATGTCCAGCGTGGTGATGAAAAATGGCCAAACCCTAGACATGAATAGGGACCTGTATGAGGTCTTTGTCCTATAGTGTACTAAAAATGGCTTTATTTGTTATAGTTGTTTTTGTATAGGAGTGTTAGTCATTTTAATGCTTTTCCCTGACACTCTGTGGTCACAGGTATATCCGATCTTGAGGAAATGAAGAACAGGCAACGTTATTATTATTATTATTATTATTATTATTATTATTATTATTATTATTATTATTATTACTAGTAAAGCTACAACTTTAGTTGGATAAGCAGGATGCTACAAGCTCTACGGTTACAATAGGGAAAATAGCGCATTGAGGAAAGGAAATAAAGAGATAAATAAACTACATGTGAAATACTGTATAAAAAAATTTAAGATATTTTAAGATCGGTAACAACGTTGAATTAGATCTGTCTTTTATAAACCATGAAAAGAGACTTAGCTTATGTCAATCTGTAAACCATGAAAATATTTACTCTAGGTTTGAACTTTCAAAGTTCCACCGATTCAACTACCAGACAAGGAAGATTATTCCACATTCTGGTCACAGCTGAGATAAAATTTCTGGAATAACGTGTAGTGTTGAGCCTTCGAACGATGTAACCAAGTGAAAGTTTGTATGTGAATCTGTATCTACTTGTGTTGGGTCGTCTCTATTGTGATATTTTCTAGATTAAATGTTTAAATTTTTAAAATGTTTTTAAATTTTTACCGAAAATTCATAACTGAAAAGTGATAAAAAACTTACATTATTTTTTCATTAGATGAATATCCTTCTATACCACCACATCATGTCAATAATTTCCTCCAAATATTCGATATTTTGTGTCACCACAGAAAATCGTCAATGAATTGACAATCATGACGTGACTCAAAGTCAGTTTAATTTTTCTATGGTTTCTTTACAAATATCAACATAGGTATATTGATTGGGGATAGATGGAGAGATAGATTGATTGCTAGAGAGACAGATAAACCTGAGCTAGACAAATAGATAGAAAACTTGATTGATAGATAGAAAGAGATATAAATAGACAGATAGACATAAATAGATGGATAGATAGTTAGATATGAAAATAATATCCAGTGTTAGATTCAGAGTGAAACATGTGAAGCAAAGAGTCTTACCCACGAAAGACTGACTTTGGGCCATTTTCAAAAGGGAAATTTTCAAGGAAGCCCGAGGCAGCACTTTGACATTCAAAACTTGTGTTTACAATTTCCTCCTCTGTAGGTCTTTGTACTTTCTCGTGGGCAAACACGTTGGCCGACTTTCATACGCCAAGTGACGTTGTAATTAGATTGAGCTGCAAAGTCAAAGATATGACTCTTGCTGACATATACTTCATCGATGGATATGAAAGTGTAAAAGCCATGTTTGACTGAGTTACACACACACGCTCTCTCTCTCTCTCTCTCTCTCTCTCTCTCTCTCTCTCTCTCTCTCTCTCTCTCTCTCTCTCTCTCTCCGGTTGTGTTTGATGTCACCGAAGATTCAGAAAGAAAAATTTTGAAACTAGATTATCTACTAGCAATAGAAGAATAAGAAGAAGGGAGAGTTTAGGTAAGCTTAATGGCTTAAAGGTACAAAGGCCGCTCATGAATGACAGAGGCAAGAGAAAGTGGCATTACCCTAGCAAGCAGGACAATGTCCTAGAGACTGATCATGATCATATGATCAGCGCCCGAGTCCTCTATCCATCCAAGCTAGGACCATGTGGTTCATAACAGAGTATGAGCGGAATATGGTTTTAAATAATGATGATTGGAATAATACCCTCTTTACAAAAATGAATATATTCTATATAAATTACAACACTTTGAAAGAATTTACACAAAAACAAAATAATTCACTCGAAAAAATTAAGTTTGAACATTATTTAGAGTGAGACAAAAATGTTACGATCTGAAAATAATATATGAATTTGACTTGAACTATTATTTCTGAATAAACCTTAGACTAAGAAAAGAAATAATGCATTGTAAGTTATACAAAACCTTGAAATTAAATCTGAATGGTACACTTTTCAATTTTGACACTCAATGAAAAATAGAAAACCAGATCACAATACAAAATCTGTCCTCTTTCTATAGGGCCAATAACCAAAAAACTTAATACATTGCCAACATTTACCCTAATACAATAAATTCAAAATCACTGTTTCGTCTTACGTACCTTTTCGACACACGATTTGCTTCAAGGCACAGTCACTCAGGAAAGGACACACTAAAGCATATTGAACACTTCCAACAACAAAACACTGGGTTGCGTGCGAGAGTAAGAGAGAAGGAGGCTGTCTTCAGGCTGCAGTTCTATCTCTTTCTCTGTCTAACACAATCTTGGTGTCACGTCTTATATAAAATTTGGCTAATACCAGAAGGTTCCAGAATCGAGGTCTGGTAGCGTGGGGACTGGGCCAAGCGTCAATTGCCAAGTATCCTCTCCCAAACGCTGATATTTTCCGTGGCAGAGACAATAACTCCTATACCAATAAATATATTCAAATGAAATTTTAAGGGATTATTTAGAAATATAGAAGCTTTGTTTTTGCCAATTTTCATGTCCATACCTGCTATAGGCATGCTCTGGCTGTCACTTGTTCGTAAGTGATAAATTTTAGCTAAAAAATTAGTGAGGAGGAGCAAACTACTTGAATTTTACAGATATTCAAATGATTTTAACAGGGTTTGATGAGTGTTATGTGAACTACATTCATACCATTTTTTGTGTTGATACTTGACATAGAAAATCCACTGTAGCCATTTTTTTATATCTGCCAGAGTCCAATTTTCGGCTGTGCCGTAAATTACTTTTAGAATACTTCACATATCTAGGTTAAATTTTCAGGAATGGATATTAAATTTGTCCATACCAATTTTCATGTTGATATCGGTCATAGAAAAGCCACAGCAAACGTTTATTTCGGTATGGGTTGAATGGATATTTATGTCGGTGGAGTAAATTGTTCCTATAACAATTCTCATATCCAAAAGAATATTTCAGGGATTGATGGGAAACAGTGTCTCTGTACAATTGAAAATATGTTGTTAAATGTAGGAAATTTACAGTGAACTCCATGATATTTAGCGATATCAACTAGGGACAATGCCGATCTCATAAACAATATCCGTTACGTGTTCAGCTAGTAATTATTATTATTATTATTATTATTATTATTATTATTATTATTATTATTATTATTATTATTATTATTATTATTATTATGATCGTTCTTGTTGTTATTACCATTCTTTATTTCGATAATAGAAAAGGATAAAAAACCTCGTAAGAAGAGCCAAGTCCTGGGAAAAGCTGTCTCAGAAGACCAAACAAACAAAGGCAGGCAGAATGAGAAACCTGAAAACTCAAGAGAAGTTAAATTAAAACTGTCCTCAAAGGCCTTGTGTTTAGCATCCTTGTAGAATGTGACATACATCATAGCCATCTGTTTCTGTGCTCTCCCTGCCAGAGAGAGAGAGAGGAGAGAAGAGAGAGGAGAGAGAGAGAGAGAGAGAGAGCGAGAGAGAGAGAGAGGAGAGAGAGAGAGAGAGAGAGAGAGAGAGAGAGAGAGAGAGAGAGAGAGAGAGAGAGAGAGAGAGAGCATTTGGCATAAATTATTATTATTATTAATATTATTATTATTATAATTATTAATATTATTATTATTACAAGCCAAGCTACAACCTAGTTGGAAAATCAAGATGCTATAAGCCCAAGGGAAAGGAAATAAGGAAAACAAATGAATAATTTAAGAAGTAATGAAAAAATTAGAATAAAATATTTAAAAAAAGCTTAACAACATTAAACAGATAATTAACATATAGACTATAAAAAGACTTATGTCAGCCTGTTCAACATAGAAAACATATGCTGCAAGTTTGAAGTTTTTAAGTTCTACTGATTCAACTACCCGATTAGGATGATCATTCACAACCTATTCACAGCTGGAATAGATCTAGAATTCTGTGTAGTATTGAGCCTCATGATGGAGAAGGCCTGACTATTAGAGTTAACTGCATGCCTAGTATTACGAACAGGATGGATCTGTCCAGGAAGATTTGAATGTAAAGGATGGTCAGAATTATGAATAATCTTATGCAACATGCATAACGAACTAATTGAACGAGGGTTCAAAGATTAATATCTAGATCAGGAATAAAAAATCTAATAGACAGTAATTTCCTGTCCAACAAATTAAGATGAGAATCAGCAGCTGAAGAACAGACAGGAGAACAATTCTGGAAACAAGATAGAATGAAAGAATTAAAACTATTCTCCAGAATAGATTGATCTCCGAAAATCTAAAAAGATTTTCTCAATAAGCCAATTTTTTTGTGTGCAATTGAAGATAAAAAAGACAATGTGTTTCTCAAAAGTAAATTTGCTGTCGAGAATCACACCTAAAATTTGAGAAAAGTCATACAAAGTTAAAGAAACATTATCAATGGTGAGATCTGGATGTTGAGGAGCCAGTGTCCTTGACCTACTTACAATCATACTTTGAGTTTTGTTAGGATTCAAATTCATACCCCATAATTTGCACCATGCACTAATTTTAGCTAGATCTCTATTATGGGATTCAGTAACCCCAGATTTACATTCAGGAGATATCACATTCCTATACTCACTATGGTGCCCATCAACAACAATTCTTTGAGAACTATTGCTTAAGAATTCAATAATAATGCTACGAAACGACCCACCCACTCCCAACTGTTTGATTAACACGGTCAAAGGGAGCACTAAAATCACGGCCAATCATCCGCACTTCCTGACCACAATCAAGGGATCTCTTTACACCATTGGAGATTGTAAAAAGGTCATCACGGGCTCCAAACCCTTTACGAAAACCAAATTGCAAACTAGGGAACAGATGATTACCTTCAGCAAACCTATTTAGACGTTTTTCTGGAAGACGTTAGAAAACTTTAGATGATTTGGGAGTTATGGAAATGTTGTGGTAATCAGTTGGACTTGAGATACCACAAACACATTTACATTTGGAGTAACATTACCAATTCTCCAACACGTGTTATAAACTCCAATTCTTGCTAACTTTTCAAAATAACAGATAAATTTGGAGGTAAGAAATCTGCAGTCTTTGTAAAAAGCAGAGGAAAAAATACCATTTGGGTCTACACCTCCATAATCATCAAGGTCCATCAACAGAGTTTTAATTTCACGAGATTGAAAAGCTAAATTAGTTTAAACTCGGGAAAACACGAATGACGAAGTTCAGGTTTCTCATTGCTCTGTTTACTGTCAAACACATCAGTCAAAAGGGTTGCCCTTTCCTTTGGACAGTGATTGACCGACACATCTGGTTTATGTAAAGTAGGAACTGTTGCATTTACACCAAAGAGTGCAGATTTAAAGGTAGTCCACCATTTATGTTCCTGGGTTGTACCAGAAATTGTTTCTTTTATGGTTAAATTGTATTCCTATTCAGTTAAGGTATAAACTTTCTGTGCAAAAGCTCTAAGCTGAGGATGGTTATTCGAGGTCAAATCTGATGTTACCCTTCCAAAGATGATAGACCACCAGCTTCTCCAAATAAGCACGTCTACAATCATCATTGAAACATGGTTTGTCTTTCACTCAGTACCCTAGCACACGGGAAGGGGTACACCTGTCAATTATGTTGACATTATTATCATTCAAAGGGACAACAGGATCAACAATACTATACAATTGTGACCAATTCAAGCCCAAAAGATCCTGCAAAATCCTATTTCAGTGTGCTTGAGATTTCATTTGAATCTTACACGAGTATGATACATCAGGGACAGACTTGGCAGTCTTCACTACTAACGAAATCAAGCCATGATCAGATATCCCGACTGGAGAACCAACCTTACTTGTTATAACACCAGGAGAGTCAGCGTATACGAAGTTCAAGCAGTTACGAGACCTGTGAGTAGGTTCACTTATGATTTGCTCACAGCCTGATTCAGAGGCAAAGTCTAAGGTTCTTAAGCCATGGCGATTGATAGGAGGAACAGAACTTAACCACTCCCTATGGTGAGCATTGAAATCACCAACAAAGACAAAAGAGGCCTTTCTATCACCTTGTATCTTAGCCATAATGGTAATAAGATAATCGAAGATAGAATTATCCATATCTGGATTCCGGTAGATCGCACACAAATGGAAGTTATTCCTGACACATACTTTTATCACCTGAATCTTTTGCTATCCACATTCATAGCAGGACTTATGAGAAGCAGGGTACTAAGTCATGATATACACCGCCATTCCCAAAGCCCCAAGGAGGGGATCACGTTTCAACAATATTGGCTTCTTAAAACCAGTTATAAGGAGCTCAGATGAGTGCCTCATATTAGAAACCAAAGTTTCTGAGCACAAAAGAATATCGTACTGTTTGGACGTGATTGTAAAGTCTTGAATATTTGCATGAAGACCACGAATATTGCAATACAGTAGACGACATTGACGAAATCTAGGACGTACTGGTTCCGGATTTCGCTCAATGTCTCCAGACAGCATAAGAATTAATGGTAATAAAAAAAGAGACATCATACCTAAAAACAAAATTAATACGAATGATAAAAACAATATGTGCAGAAATATAAATAAAGTGATTGATCAAACCCATAGACTATAGAAAAAAAGTCGGAAAAAGTGATCAACATGGAAGAGCCGATGCACCATGCAAGGTTAAATACCCTCCAGGATAGCCAATTCAACTGAAGGGAGGACAGTAAGGATGGTTTTGAGAAGAAAAAGAATCGTATAAGGAAAAGACAATCTCTTGATAACCCACAAGGCATCCATGGCCTTTCTATTAAGCCTGCCCAACTCGCCATTTAAAAAAAATAAAAAAAAACATAAAGAAAAAAATAAGATAGTAGAGTGTACCCTGAAGCAAGAGAACTCTAACACAAGACAGTGGAAGACCATGGTACAGAGGCTATGGCACGACCTAAGACTAAAGCGTGATGGCTTGATTTTTGAGTGTCCTCCTATGAGCTGCTCACCATAACTAAAGAGTCTTTTCTATCCTTACCAAGAGGAAAGTAGCCACTAAACAATTACAGTACAATAATTAGCCCATTTAGCGAAAAGGTATTTGGTAATTTCAGTGTTGTAAGGTATATGAGGAAAGACGGGAATCAGTAAAGAATATCCCTGAATATTTGGTGTATGTGTAGGCAAAGAAAAAATGAGCCGTAACGAGAGAGAGGGATCCAATGGATTACTCTCTGGCCAGTCAAAGGATCCAACAACTCTCTAGCGGTAGTATCTCAACGGGTGGATGGTGACCTGGCCGACCTACTACCATTCTGCCTGCTATCATCCTCCATTCAAAGAGAGAGAGAAAGAGAGAGAGAGAGAGAGAGAGGAGAGAGAGGAGAGAGAGAGAGAGAGAGAGAGAGAGAGAGAGAGAGAGAGAGAATGTTTAATTTAAAATGGGAACAATATTCACATGAAAAGCTTATTAATATTAGCATCACAAAACAAACATTTATTTGTTTTATCTCATTTTTCATTGAAAACGACAGGGATATTTGTAATCATTTTTGATTAATGCAACAAATATCCCTGAAAATTGTTTTTCACAAATGTACTTGAAGGGTCAAAAGTCATATATAAGTGGCAGAGACCAGACACGGTTTGTTCTGTGTATCGCCTAATGCCCAAGAAACCGAACACACATACAAACTCTTCCCCTCATCACACACACACATATGTGTACACACACAAGCACACACACATACATATATATATATATACATATATATATATATATATATATATATATATATATATATATATATATATATATATATATATATATACATATATATATATATATATATATATATATACAGTCAGCGCGGGTCGGTCTGTCCGGGCAGCATCCGCCGTGCATTCATTTTGGTCCCCCCCCCATATCTACACTAATACACAATATAAATCAATAAAAATTTAATTGAACACTCACCAACTTCCCTGCTACTTGTCTCTAGGGTAGCCTTTCCTCTTCTTGACCTCCAAAAGTCGTTGAGGAACACTATCGGCGAGGTTTTGTAGTATTTCGGCAGGTATTTCCACCCACACCTTATAAAGCGCCGCCTCGAGAAGTGTCATGTTTGTCGTCACTTCTTTACGAAGGCGGGCTTTAACTATCGCCCAAAGGTTCTCAATGGCCGATTAAGAATGTTCAGTTTCCTCTTGAAAGCTTTAATATTTTCAATTATTCGGATGTCTAGTGCGAGCTTATTGTATAGTCTCGGTCCCGCATATATAAAGGCTCTTGAGCTTACAGGAGACATCTGTAACTATTCTGTGCCAGGACGATTTGTTGGTTGCACAATATGTAGCAATTCTCAGATAACTTGATGCGTTGTTGTACATAATTTAAACTCAATTCTTATCCCTTATCTTTTTAATTCTCTGAACGTTCTGCATCAATGTGTAACTGATTTATGTACCTATATAACACGATGAAATTAAGGCTTCAATCATTAACGATAACCTTATAATATCATTGTAAACGAGTCTGTCGCTGTGGCTGTCATATCTCTTATCGCCCTTCAATGGCATATGCAATGATTTCACGTTCTTATCTTCAGTTTTTCAGAAGATAATTTCCTACGAAAAGAGTATACAATGTATCACCAGAAGGGAAATTAATTCATGTATGCTATACCACGTTAAAAGTAAAATTATTTGATCTCTTATCAGTTTTCTGGGAATATCTATTTTCATTAATTCGTGTTAAACGAACATGTTAGAATTACACTTATTTTATTTCTGTCAGTTTTCTGTTAATTTTTTTTTTCATGAATTCATGTTAAAAGTGCATGTTAGAATTAGATTTAGTCGATCTCTATCAGTTTTCTGAGTATAATTGTATTTATTTATTGAAAGCGATGAAGTTTAGTATTAAATCTAAAGTAACTAATTTCTCTCTGCCTGTATTTGCTCAGATTTTTCCTGCACCATCGAAAGCAACAAATCGGCTTCAAATATGAGGTTCTGAAGGAAGAAATCAGAGGTATGTGTTGCTCAGGAAGAGATATTCAAATGAATGGCATCAAAAAACGTCAAATTAATTCAATACTTAACTTCCAAGGAAAAATATTTCCCTTACGTTGGAGTTTAAACATGATGGAAGTTTTGTGATGAATTACATTATGGAATCTGAAAAAAAAGTTAAATGGAAATGTGATTCTAAACCAATGAAGCATCTGAAGGCTATGCTAAACAAATTGAACATGAAAAGTAATACGTTTGGCATTTCTATAAATGTTAGAATAAAGATTTCAATGAGTTTTCAACTGTTATCAGTGTAATAATATTTTGAACATGTCAGTGTAGGAAAGCAAAGCTCGTTAGTCCTGGTGGTCCTTTGTATTTTTAATAGAGCCAAAAAATATTCTCTCCCTGAGGCAAATCTATCAGCGAACGACAACCTCATTAAGATCATAAACTTGCGATGCTCTTTTGTTTACTTAATAATTTTTAGTGCAGTTTTTATTGTAATTTATCCTTACCTTTTCTTGGTAGCCTATTCAATATTTTTTTCCTTACTTTTATTTTTACGTAGGATCTCTCTCTCTCTCTCTCTCTCTCTCTCTCTCTCTCTCTCTCTCTCTCTCTCTCTCTCTCTCTCTCTCTCTCTCTCTCTCTCTCTCTCATATATATATATATATATATATATATATATAT
>NC_090736.1:61204755-61219755 GCF_036898095.1 Palaemon carinicauda | reverse complement strand
TATATTCTTGCTTTTCCTTGATCTATGACTTATCCATCACTAGAGAAACTAATATAACCAGCAATGGACACTATTCAATCCTTTCTTATTCATATTTCTGTGGTCGACATTTCCATCTGAGAAATACAGCTCTCTCTGTGACAAAACCCTCATTTTTCTCTTTCCCTCTCACATATACGTATTCTTAAACATGTATCCCCTTTTCCTTTTTCTCTTTCTTTCTCACATATTACAGAGTCTTAAACATATAAATCCCATTCCATTTTCTTTTTCTTTCTCACATATTGCACATTCTTAGACATACATACCACATCAATTTTTCTCTTTCTCTCTTGCATATGCATATTTTTAGACATGCTTTACATTTTATTTTTTCCTTCTCTTATATATACATATATTTAGACATACATACCACATTCCTTTTCCCCTTTGTCTCTCACATGTATATATTCTTAGACATTCTATACATACCATAGTAGTTTTTGTCTTTCTCTCTTACATGTACATATTCTTAGACATACTCTACATACCAGTCTTTTTTTTTTCTTTTTCTTAATTATACTTATTCATAGACATACTGTACATACCATATTCATTTTTCCTCTTTCTTAAATATACATATTCTCAGACAGACTGCACATACCATATTAATTTTTTTCTTTCTCACATATACATATTCTTAGACATACTGTACATAAAATTATTATTTTTTTCTCTTTCTCTCTTAAATATAGGCTACATATTCTTAGACATACTGTACATACCACTTTAATTTTTTTTCTCTTCCTATCTACCATATACATATTCCTAGAGACACTGTACATAACATATTCCTTTTTTCTCCTTCTCGCTCACATATACATATTCTTAACCATACATACACATAGACGCGTAAATGATTACTAAAAGGAAGTCGTTTATAGTGCTAGTATATCAAGAAAAAATATCCCTAATAACTGGACGCATTTTGATAAATGTGAAGATTTAATATTCGTTTTTACTTATTTTGTCTTAAATAAGAAAAGAAAGAAAGGAAGGAGTTGAGCTACAATAACCATACGAAAAGGCCTTGAAGAAAAATAGCAGGATCCTTTTTATTCAGTGAATAAAATACAGAAAAGAAAGAAGAAATTTTATAAAAGATATGTAGAAAAAGACAAGGTAATGTAAAATACAGATAAACTCACAACATAATATTAATCACAAGATTACTATGCCTTTACCATGAAACTGAATCTGAATAATAGGACATAAACATTTCAAAAAGATATTTTCTTTATTATTATTATTATTATTATTATTATTATTATTATTATTATTATTATTATTATTATTATTATTATTATTATTATTATTATTATTATCAAAAGGGGGAAGTTTAGCATCCCAAAAGAGTCAAGCTTGACTCTTGCAGAACTGGCCAGATTAAATTCGGGAATAGAAATATTGATATCAATGCCCCCAAAATTGTTGGTGGTGAAATATTGGCTGCGAATTGTTGGTGGCGAATTGTTGATGGCGAAATATTGGCCGCGGATTGTTGGTGGCGAAATGTTGGCGGTGAATTATTGGTAGATAAACGTTGGCGGCAAATTTTTGGTGGTGAAATGTTGGCGGCGAATTGTTGATGGCGAAATATTGGCCGCGGATTGTTGGTGGCGAAATGTTGGCGGTGAATTATTGGTAGATAAACGTTTACGGCGAATTTTTGGTGGTGAAATGTTGGCGGCAAATTGTTGGTGGTGAAATGTTGGGGGAGAATTGTTGTTGGTGAAATATTGGCGGCGAATTGTTAGTGGCAGAATACTGGCAGCGAATTGTTGGCGGCTAAATATTGGTGGCGAATTGTTGGTGGTGAAATATTGGCGACGAATTATTGGTGGTAAAATGTTAGCGGCGAATTGTTGATGGCTAAATGTTGGTGGCGAATTATTGGGGGAAAAATTTTGGTGGCGAATTGTTGGTGGCAAAATATTGGCGACGATCTGTTGGTGGCAAAATGTTGGCGGCTAAATATTGGTGGCGGAATGTTGGTGGCAAAATATTAGCGGTGAATTGTCGGTGGCAAAATGTTGTCGACGAATTGTTGGTGGCTAAATATTGGCGATAAATTGTCGGTGGCAAAATATTGGCGGCGTAATGTTGGTGGATATATATTGGTGGCGAAATATTGGCGGCGAATTGTTGGTGGCAAAATGTTAGCGGTGAATTGTTGGTGTTTAAATATTGGCGACGAATTGTTGCTGGTAAAATGTTGGCGGCGAAATATTGGTGACGAAATATTGGCGGCGAATTATTGGTGACGAAATATTGGCGGCGAATTATTGGTGGCAAAATGTTGGAGGCGAATTGCTGGCGAGGAAATGTTGGCGGCGAATTGTTAGTGGTGAAATGTTGGCGGCGAATTGTTGATGGCGAAATGCTGTCGGCGAATTATTGGTGGCAAACTGTTGGTGGTGAAATGTTGGCTGCAAATTATTGGTGGTGAAATATTGGCAGCAAATTGTTGGTGGTGAAATGTTGGCGGTGAATTGTTAGTGGTGAAATGTTGTTGGGCAATTATTAGGGGCAAAATGTTGGCGGCGAATTATTAGTGTTTGAATATTGGCGACGAATTGTTGGTGGTAAAATGTTGGCGGCGAATTATTGGTGACGAAATATTGGCGGCGAATCATTGGTGGCAAAATGTTGGAGGTGAATTGTTGGCTGGGAAATGTTGGCGGCGAATTGTTAGTGGTGAAATGTTGGCTGCCTATTGTTGATGGCGAAATGTTGGCGGGGAAATGTTGGCGGGGAAATGTTGGTGGCACACTGTTGGCGGGGAAATGTTGGTGGTGAAATAGTTGGCAGCGAATTGTTAGGGGTTAAATGTTGGCAGCGAATTGTTAGTGGCGAAATGTTGTCGGCCAAATATCAGGGGCCAAATGTTGGTGGCGAATTGTTAGTGGTGAAATGTTGGTGGTGAATTGCTGATGGTGAAATGTTGGCAACGAATTATTGGTGGCAAAATGTTGGCGTCAAATTGTTAGTGGGAAAATATTATAGGCAAATTATTGGTGGCAAAATGTTGGCGGCAAACTGCTGGTGGTGAAATGTTGTTGGCGAATTATTGGTGGTGAAATGTTGGCAGTGAATGGTTGGTGGTGAAATATTGGCAGCAAATTGTTGGTGGTGAAATGTTGGCGGCGAAATGTTGGCGGCGAAATGTTGGCGGCGAAATGTTGGCGGCGAATTGTTAATGGTTAACTGTTGGTGGCAAAATGTTGGTGGCAAACTGTTGGTGATGAAATGTTGGCTGCAAATTATTGGTGGTAAAATGTTGGCAGCAAATTGTTGGTGGTGAAATGTTGGCGGCGAATTGTTAGTGGTGAAATGTTGTTGGGCAATTATTAGGGGCAAAATGTTGGCGGCGAATTGTTAGTGTTTGAATATTGGCGACGAGTTGTTGGTGGTAAAATGTTGGCAGCGAATTATTGGTGACGAAATATTGGCGGCGAATCATTGGTGGCAAAATGTTGGAGGTGAATTGTTGCCTGGGAAATGTTGGCGGCGAATTGTTAGTGGTGAAATGTTGGCTGCCAATTGTTGATGGCAAAATGTTGGCGGCGAAATGTTGGTGGCACACTGTTGGCGGGGAAATGTTGGTGGTGAAATCGTTGGCAGTGAATTGTTAGGGGTTAAATGCTGGCGGCGAATTGTTAGTGGCGAAATGTTGTCGCCCAAATATTAGGGGCCAATTGTTGGTGGCGAAGTGTTAGTGGTGAAATGTTGGTGGTGAATTGTTGATGGTGAAATGTTGGCAAGGAATTATTGGTGGCAAAATGTTGGCGTCAAATTGTTTGTGGGAAAATATTATAGGAAAATTATTGGTGGCAAAATGTTGGCGGCAAACTGCTGGTGGTTAAATGTTGGCGGCGAATTATTGGTGGTGAAATGTTGGCAGTGAATTGTTGGTGGAGAAATATTGGCAGCAAATTGTTGGTGGTGAAATGTTGGCAGCGAATTGTTAATGGCGAAATATTGGCGGCGAATTATAAGTGGCAAATGTTGGCGGCGAATTGTTAATGGTTAACTGTTGGTGGCAATATGTTGGTGGCGAATTGTTAGCGGTGAAATGTTGGCGGCGAATTGTTGATGGCGAAATGCTGTCGGCGAATTATTAGTGGCAAACTGTTGGTGGTGAAATGTTGGCTGCAAATTATTGGTGGTGAAATGTTGGCAGCAAATTGTTGGTGGTGAAATGTTGGCGGCGAATTGTTAGTGGTGAAATGTTGTTGGCCAATTATTAGGGGCAAAATGTTGGCGGCGAATTGTTAGTGTTTGAATGTTGGCGATGAATTGTTGGTGGTAAAATGTTGGCGGCGAATTATTGGTGATGAAATATTGGCGGTGAATCATTGGTGGCAAAATGTTGGAGGTGAATCGTTGGCTGGGAAATGTTGGCGGCAAATTGTTAGTGGTGAAATGTTGGCTGCCAATTGTTGATGGCAAAATGTTGGCGGCGAAATATTGGTGGCACACTGTTGGCGGTGAATTGTTAGTGGTGAAATCGTTGGCAGCGAATTATTAGGGGTTAAATGTTGGTGGCGAAATGTTGTTGGCCAAATATTAAGGGCCAAATGTTGGCGGCGAATTGTTAGTGGTGAAATGTTGGTGGTGAATTGTTGATGGTGAAATGTTGGCAATGAATTATTGGTGGCAAAATGTTGCCGTCAAATTGTTATTGGGAAAATATTATAGGCAAGTTATTGGTGGCGGCAAACTGCTGGTGGTGAAATGTTGGCGGCAAACTGCTCCTGGTGAAATGTTGGCGGCGAATTATTGGTGGTGAAATGTTGGCAGTGAATTGTTGGTGGTGAAATATTGGCAGCAAATTGTTGGTGGTGAAATGTTGGCAGCGAATTGTTAGTGGCGAAATGTTGGCGGCGAATTATAAGTGGAAAATGTTGGCGTCGAATTGTTGATGGTTAACTGTTGGTGGCAAAATGTTGGTGGCGAATTGTTGGTTGTGAAATGTTAAAGGTGAATTATTAGTGGTGGAATGTTGGTGGCAAATTGTTGGTGGCGAAATGTTAGCGGAGAATTGTTGGTAGTGAAATATTGGTAGTGAAATATTGGTGGCGAATTGTTGGTGGGGAAATATTGGCGGCGAATTGTTGGTGGTGAAATGTTGGCGGCGAATTGTTGGTGGTGAAATGTTGGCGGTGAATTGTTGGTGGTGAAATATTTGCAGCGAATTGTTGGTGGTGAAATGTTTGTGGCGAATTGTTAGTGGCGAAATGTTGCCGGCAAATTATAAATGGCAAATGTTGGCGGCGAATTGTTAATGGCGAAATGTTGGCGGTGAATTATAAGTGGCAAATGTTGGCGGCGAATTATTAATGGTGAAATGTTGGTGGCAAATTATTCGTGGCAAAATGTTGGTGGCGAATTGTTGGTGGTGAAATGTTAAAGGTGAATTATTGGTGGCAAAATGTTGGTGGTGAAATGTTGGCGGCAAATTGTTGGTGATGAAATGTAGGCGGCAAATTGTTGGTGGTGAAATGTTGGTGCTGAAATATTGGTGGCGAATTGTTGGTTGGGAAATATTGGCGGCCAATATTTGGTGGTGAAATGTTGGCGGCGAATTGTTGGTGGCGAAATATGGGCCGTGAAATGTTGGCGGCGAATTATGGGTGGATAAATGTTGGCGGCAAATTTTTGGTGGTGAAATGTTGGCGACGAATTGTTGGTGGTGAAATGTTGGTGGCGAATTATTGTTGGTGAAATATTGGTGGCAAATTGTTGGTGGCGAAATATTGGTGGCGGCTAAATATTGGTGGCGAATTGTTGGTGGCCAAATGTTGGCCGTGAATTGTTGGTGGTGAAATATTGGCGACAAATTGTTGGTGGTAAAATGTTAGCGGTGAATTGTTGATGGCTAAATGTTGGTAGTGAATTATTGGTGGCAAATTGTTGGTGGCGAAATATTGGCGACGAACTATTGGTAGCAAAATGTTGGCGGCTAAATATTGGTGGCGGAATGTTGGTGGCGAAATACTAGCAGAAAATTGTCAGTGGCAAAATGTTGGCGGCAAATTGTTGGTGGCAAAATATTGGTGGTGAATATTTGGTGGCAAAATATTGGCGACGAATTGTTGTTGGCTGGATAGTGGCGACGAATTGTCGGTGGCAAAATATTGGCGGTGAATTGTTGGTGGATATATATTGGTGGCAAAATATTGGCGGCGAATTGTTAGTGCCAAATGTTAGCAGGGAATTGTTGATGTTTAAATATTGGCGACGAATTGTTGGTGGTAAAATGTTGGCGACGAATTATTGGTGACGAAATATTGGCGGCGAATCATTGGTGGCAAAATGTTGGAGGCGAATTGTTAGCGGGGAAATGTTGGCGGCGAATTGTTAGTGGTAAAATGTTGGCGGCGAATTTTTGATGGGAAAATGTTGGCGGCGAATTGTTGATGGGAAAATGTTGGGGGCGAATTATTGATGGCAAACTGTTGGCGGGGAAATGTTGGCGGCGAATCGTTAATGGTGAAATGTTGGCAGCGAATTGTTGATGGTGAAATGTTGACGGCGAATTGTTAGTGGCGAAATGTTGTCGGCAAATTACTAGGGGCCAAATGTTGGCGGCGAATTATTGGTTGCAAGCTGTTGGCGGGGAAATGTTGGTGGCGAATCGTTAGTGGTGAAATGTTGGCAGCGAATTGTTGATGGTGAAATATTGGTGGCGAATTGTTGATGGTGAAATGTTGGCGGGGAAATTTTGGTAGCAAAATGTTGGAATAATATTGTTGGTGGTGAAATGTTAAAGGCAAATTATTGGTGGCAAAATGTTGGTGGCAAACTGCTGGTGGTGAAATCTTGGCAGCGAATAGTTGGTGGTGAAATATTGGCAGCGAATTGTTGGTGGTAAAATATTGGCAGCGAATTGTTGGTGGTGAAATGTTGGTGGCGAATTGTTGATGGCGAAATATTTGCGGCAAATTGTTGGTGGCGAAATGTTGGCGGAGAATTATTGGTGGCAGAATGTTGGCGGCGAATTTTTAGTGGCGAAATGTTGGTGGCAAATTGTTGATGGTGAAATGTTGGCGGCGAATTATTGGCGGCGAATTTTTGGCGGTGAAATGTTGGCGGCGAATTGTTGGTGGTGAAATGTTGGCGGCGAATTATTGTTGGTGAAATATTGGTGGCAAATTGTTGGTGGCTAAATATTGGTGGCGAATTGTTGGTGGCCAAGTGTTGTCCGTGAATTGTTGGTGGGGAAATATTGGCGACAAATTGTTGGTGGTAAAATGTTAGCGGTGAATTGTTGATGGCTAAATGTTGGTGGCGAATTATTGGTGGCAAAATGTTGGTGGCAAATTGTTGGTGGCGAAATATTGGCGACGAACTGTTGGTAGCAAAATGTTGGCGGGTAAATATTGGTGGCGGAATGTTGGTGGCGAAATACTAGCAGAGAATTGTTGGTGGCAGAATGTTGGCGGCAAATTGTTGGTGGCTAAATATTGGTGGTGAATATTTTGTGGCAAAATGTTGGCGACGAATTGTTGTTGGCAGAATATTGGCGACGAATTGTCGATGGCAAAATATTGGCGGTGAATTGTTGGTGGATATATATTGTTGGCGAAATATTGGCGGCGAATTGTTGGTGCCAAATGTTAGCAGCGAATTGTTGATGTTTAAATATTGGCGACGAATTGTTGGTGGTAAAATGTTGGCGACGAATTATTGGTGACGAAATATTGGCGGCGAATCATTGGTGGCAAAATGTTGGAGGCGAATTGTTGGCGGGGAAATGTTGGCGGCGAAGTTTTGATGGGAAAATGTTGGCGGCGAATTGTTGATGGGAAAATGATGGCGGCGAATTATTGGTGGCAAACTGTTGGCGGGGAAATGTTGGCAGCGAATCGTTAATGGTGAAATGTTGGCAGCGAATTGTTGATGGTGAAATGTTGGCGGCGAATTGTTAGTGGCGAAATGTTGTCGGCCAATTACTAGGGGCCAAATGTTGGCGGCGAATTATTGGTGGCAAACTGTTGGCGGGGAAATGTTGGAGGCGAATCGTTAGTGGTGAAATGTTGGCAGCGAATTGTTGATGGTGAAATGTTGGTGGCGAATTGTTGATGGTGAAATGTTGGCGGGGAATTTTTGGTAGCAAAATGTTGGAATGATATTGTTGGTGGTGAAATGTTAAAGGCGAATTATTGGTGGCAAAATGTTGGCGGCAAACTGCTGGTGATGAAATCTTGGCAGCGAATAGTAGGTGGTTAAAAAATTGGCAGCGAGTTGTTGGTGGTGAAATATTGGCAGCGAATTGTTGGTGGTGAAATGTTGGTGGTGAATTGTTGATGGCGAAATATTGGCGGCAAAATGTTGGTGGCGAAATGTTGGCGGCGAATTATTGGTGGCTGAATGTTGGCGGCGAATTGTTAGTGGCGAAATGTTGGTGGCAAATTGTTGATGGTGTGACGGGCCGAGAGAGGATGTGAACTCAAAGGCAGATTGGAAACAACTGAGTTATATATTAAGGAACACTCTTGTTTATATACAAAACCTCAAGGCAACAGGACACAACATGTTCGAGAGACAGATAATGTTCAGAGCAAAACAGCAGACATGAATTTTCATGTTCGTTTGAGTGCGAGGGAAGAGCGAAGATACAAGCATATTATATACAAAAGGAATTATGTACAATTGTGTGAGGATGTGAACTCAAAGGCAGATTGGAAACGACTGAGTTATATATTAAGGAACACTCTTGTTTATATACAAAACCTCAAGGCAACAGGATACAACATGTTCGAGAGACAGATAATGTTCAGAGCAAAACAGCAGACATGAATTTTCATATTCGTTTGAGTGCGAGGGAAGAGCGAAGATACAAGCATATTATATACAAAAGGAATTATGTACAATTGTGTGACACACGGTTGGTACATGGCTCCCCCTCTAAAAATGACATACTGAACATGTTAAATAGGTGCCCTGAATCTGGAGAGGTAGTAGTAAAAACTGCGCCGATTAGCGACAGTAAGTGGCTGTAGAAGTCGTTGGTTTGGGTGCGAGCGAGTGGTGGATGATAGTGGCTGTTGCCGCTCCGGCTCGTCACGGGTTAGGCGAGTGTGTCCTACGGCATTCATAGGCGTGTGTGTCCTACGGCATTCATAAGCGTGTCCTACGGCATTCATAGGCGAGTGTGTCCTACGGCATTCATAGGCGTGTATGTCCTACGGCATTCATAGGCGTGTCCTACGACATTCACGTCAGCTTCGGTTGAAGTTGAATAGATATCCTCTTCGTTACGAGTGGAGGTTTGAAAGTCATGAAGTGGGTTCACATCACGAGGAGAGCCGTCTGCGGCAGGTTGCAGGCGAGTGATACTGGTCAGTTTCCCGAGGGAGAGCGAAGCCCTTTGGTCCCCCAACGGTTGTTGAGAGAGCTGAAAAGGCGTTGCTATACGGGCGGCGGGCGACGGCGAGTACTGCTGCAGAAGGTATGCGTTGACGGCGTCATAGTAACGGTGAGAGGTGTAGGGGGGATGGGGAGGCGGGAGGAGCGGGTCACTCCGGGGTCACCAATGTGACGGGCCGAGAGAGGATGTGAACTCAAAGGCAGATTGGAAACGACTGAGTTATATATTAAGGAACACTCTTCTTTATATACAAAACCTCAAGGCAACAGGACACAACATGTTCGAGAGACAGACAATGTTCAGAGCAAAACAGCAGACATGAATTTTCATGTTCGTTTGAGTGCGAGGGAAGAGCGAAGATACAAGCATATTATATACAAAAGGAATTATGTACAATTGTGTGACACACGGTTGGTATAATGGTGAAATGTTGGCGGCGAATTATTGGTGTAAAACGTTGGCGTCAAATTGTTGGTGGTGAAATTGTAAAGGCAAGTTATTGGTGGCAAAATGTTGGCGGTAAACTGCTGGTGGTGAAATGTTGGCGGCGAGTTGTTGGCGGTGAAAGGTTGGTGGTGAAATATTGGCAGCGAATTGTTGGTGGTGAAATATTGGCAGCGAATTATTGGTGGTGAAATATTGGGGCCGAATTGTTGGTGGTGAGATGTTGGCAGCGAATTGTTGATGGCGAAATATTGGCGCCGAAATGTTGGTGGTGAAATGTTGGCGGCGAATTATTGGTGGCAAAATGTTGGCGACGAAATTTTGGTGGTGAAATGTTGGCGGCGAATTGTTGGTGGTGAAATATTGGCAGCGAATTGTTGGTGGTGAAATATTGGCAGCGAATTGTTTGTGGTGAAATATTGGTGTCGAATTGTTGGTGGAGAAATGTTAGCGGCGAATTGTTAATGGCGAGATATTGGGGGCGAAATGTTGGTGGCGAATTATTGGTGGCAAAATGTTGGCGGCGAATTTTTGGTGGTGAAATGTTGGCGGCGAATCGTTGGTGGTGAAATGTTGGTGGCGAATTGTTGGTGGTGAAATATTGGCGGCGTATTGTTGGTGGTGAAATGTTGGTGGCGAATCGATGGTGGTGAAATGTTGGCGGTGAATTGTTGGTGGTGAAATGTTAGCGGCGAATTGTTGGTGGTGAGATGTTGGCAGCGAATTGTTGATGGCGAAATATTGGCGGGGAAATGTTGGTGGTGAAATGTAGGTGGTGAAATGTTGGCGGCGAATTATTGGTGGTAAAATGTTGGCGACGAATTTTTGGTGGTGAAATGTTGGCGGCGAATTGTTGGTGGTGAAATATTGGCAGCGAATTGTTGGTGGTGAAATATTGGCAGCGAATTGTTTGTGGTGAAATATTGGTGTCGAATTGTTGGTGGAGAAATGTTGGCGGGGAATTGTTAATGGCAAAATATTGGGGACGAAATGTTGGTGGCAAATTATTGGTGGCAAAATGTTGGCGGCGAATTTTTGGTGGTGAAATGTTGGCGACGAATCGTTGGTGGTGAAATGTTGGTGGTGAAATATTGGCGGCGTATTGTTGGTGGTGAAATGTTGGTGGCGAATCGATGGTGGTGAAATGTTGGCGGCGAATTGTTGGTGGTGAAATGTTAGCGGCGAATTGTTGGTGGTGAAATATTGGCGGTGAATTGTTGGTGGCGTAATGTTGATAGTGAAATATTGGTGTCAAATTGTTGGCGGCAAATTGTTGGCGGCGAAATGTTGGTTGAGAATTTTCGGATGCTATTTGTCCCATACCTATACCTACAACATAGGCATAAAACATTAATACGTTTGATACACATATCATATCATCATCATCAACTTCTCCTACGCCTATTGACTCAAAGGGCCTCGGTTAGACTTCGACAGTCGTATCTATCTTAACCTTTCAAATCAATACATCTTTATTCATCATCTCTTACTTCACGCTTCATAGTCCTCAGCCATATAGGCCTGGGCCTTCCACCTTTTTAGTGACTTGTTGAGCCCATTTGAAAGTTTTGTGAACTATTCTTTCTTGGAGAGTGGGAAAAACATGCCCAAACGATCTCCATCTACCCCACATATGGCACTCGTGTAATCTCTCTTATAGTTTCATTTCTTGATGCACGCCCACAATTCTATTTCAATTGTGCCTTTTATCAATTTGGTCTCCGTGGAAATACACTTTTTGTCAACAACATACTGGAACCACTTTTTATTCAAGAAAATAATAAAAAAAGGCTCAAAAAGTTTTTGAAAGACACATCTCATCTTTCTTTAAAAATTTACGGTTCTGTGCACATCTTCAACGATGCTATTATTAGATTTTTTATTTTATTTTATTTATTTATTTATTTTTTTTTTTTTTGTGAATGGGATATCCTGTTGTCTGTTGGCTAAGGTATCAAGTAAGAATGCTATCGAAAAAAAAGGCAAGTTAAAATTCACAACCAGAGAAACACTACAAATACTTTACGTCTTTTATTCTATTAATATATTATTTCGACGCTGTTGTTGATATTGTCATTAAACTTAGTATAAAGCATAGTGTAAGAATATCCATTGCATATATTATAAAGCTCTAACAAGCAATGCTGATAATTGACATCGCAGAAAAATATTTTGTTAAGCTATAAATGCAATTCTGATAATTGCCATCACATAAATTTTTGCGATCAGAGAAAATAATATTTTTGGGGGTCAAGTCAAAATTGTTGATTACTTTCTTGGCTTACCATGGAGTTTATATATATATATATATATATATATATATATATATATATATATATATATATATATATATGTGTGTAAGTGTGTGAATATATGTGTATATATATATATATATATATATATATATATATATATATATATATATATATATATATATATATATATATATATATATATATATATATGTGTGTGTGTGTGTGTGTGTGTGTGTGTGTGTGTGTATGTATCACTAATACTCGTGATTCAAATCAATATAAATATCAACCGCAATCACATTTAATATCGAATTCTACTTTGGGAATGTCTATCTGTTGGTAATTCATTTATGATAAATGCTTCTGCTTGGGCCAGGATTCGAACCTATGCCCTGAGCAGAAACAATGCCTACATGGACGACTTTACCAATTGAGCTATTAATAAAGATGTAAGTTCATTTAAAATCAATTGTACATATGCTTGTCGAATTCAGGAATATCTTTTTATACTTGTATATAACAACAACAGCAAATGCAGTACAAAGGCTTGGGACAAGTCTTTAACTATGTCTGGGGTTGGGCCATTTTCATTACCATGCTAGCCATTACAGATTGGTGATAATTGAAGACTTCAGTCTGATCACTCTCAGCAAACCAACTTAGTATGGGTGACCTTGATTATCACAGCCTTGCTGATTATGGCAATATACAAACCCTTTCACCGTGTCAAGATATCCCCACTCATATATATATATATATATATATATATATATATATATATATATATATATATATATATATATATATATATATATATATATATATACACATTCATTTATATTATATAATATATATATATATATATATATATATATATATATATACTTTATTTATATATATATATATATATATATATATATATATATATATATATATATATATATATATATATATATATATGTGTGTGTGTGTGTATATATATGGGTATATATATATATATATATATATATATATATATATATATATATATATATATATATATATATATATATATATATATATATATATATGAATACACCCATACATTCATACATACATACCTACATACATACATACATACATAAATGGTTATCTGAAAACCTTAGTGTATATGGTACTTTTCTTGTGTATTGTGCTGTAAAATCAAAATTCTTTTATATTATTTCCTCCTTAACGAAAATTGTAACTGTTCAACTTCTGAAATAAACTGTACAAAAAGTTCTGCGGAGATAAGTTATCAATTTAAAAAAAAAAAAAAAAAAAAATCTTTGTGGGTTCGATTACCTCTGGTTACTTAAACAAAAACGCTTCGTATATATAAGTTTTCTAGATTTTTTGTCTCGCCAATTATAAAGCGATGAATTAAATTCCTTTCATGAATTCAATAATTCTTTGCTGTTATGATGATGATTATGAGGCAGTAAAGAATTCTAATAAAAATTGGTAGTCATTTGACCGGACCGTTTGAAATTCAATGATGTGAAATAGATTTTGAAATATTTTTCTCAAGGGTTTTGAATAATATCAAGTAAAACAGAATATCAAAGAGCTCAATATGATTTTCATATGACTTTGAATAGTTTATTCAAATGTAGCCAATTTTTCATAAAATCAAATACACATTACAAAGCGCATAGCAGGTAGTGAGTGTGTAGATTTTGTTTTTATCTAGTAATATATAATTAGCACGAAGTGTTTTCTGTTAATGGGTTTGTATTCTCACTCTCACGCTCTGAACATTTGAAACATATGTTCACAGTATTTCCATATCCAAGGTCCTACCAGTCAAACACCATGTTACCGAATGCTCAAGATCTTGAAAAGTATTATGCTACTGTGGCTAGTAATTTTGGTTTCAAGAAGGTCGCGCTTTGAAATTTTTCCTTGTATTATTTTTCATTTCTTGGTAATTGATCTTTCTAACGGTCGCCTAATAAATAACTTGCAAATAGACATGGAATATCATACATGTTTTTTTTTTTTTTTTTTTTTTTTTTTTTTTTGCTCAGTATGAATAAAAAATGTGTTCTGTTCTTTTCCTGGTCATCGTATTTTTTATTACATTTTCAATTTCACTGTTTGTCCAAATTTAGTCTAAGGTAATTTTACCCATTAAAAGCCTTGTAAATAATTTTTTCACTTTGAGATTTATTGTTTTGTGAAAACGTTGAAATTCTTTTCAGTAATAATATCAAATACTACAAATGAAAATCATAATAAATCAGTTTAGTAGCTTTTTTTACTATTTTAATAGTACACATTTTTTCTAATATTGTTTTAGTCATCTTTGCTCAAGTATCCAAAATTTTTAGACATTTTTTTTTCTTTCTAATTCATACAATATCTATTTTGTCCTGGTTCTATTTTGAAATTTTGAACTTTCGTTTCCTGTTTTTCATTTTTGAAAAATTTTTATGCAATAATTAAAGGAAACGGTCATTTGTGAAATGAGATCAATGGAAAAAGTCTTAAGGTTCTCTTTTGGAGGGTGATAAATCTTATTTTATAAGGCAGACTTGTTATTGCCATTAGAAAACTATCAATTGCCGTCTTGTCTTCATTTTATATAACGCTCATTTTCTTTGTTGCAGTAAAATATGAATGTTCTATTTCCTTTTTCCTTATTCATCATTTTTTCTCGAATGAATGTCTGAGGATGATCATGGCATGGGATGGAGATATATATATATACATATATATATATATATATATATATATATATATATATATATATATATATATATATATATATATATATATATATATATATATATATATATATATATGTGTGTGTGTGTGTGTGTGTGTGTGTGTGTATATATATATATATATATATATATATATATA
>NC_090736.1:61192255-61199755 GCF_036898095.1 Palaemon carinicauda | reverse complement strand
AAGCAACTCTCTTAGGAGAAGGACACTCCAAAATCAAACCATTGTTCTGTAGTCTTGGGTAGTGTCATAGCCTCTGTACCATGGTCTTTCACTGTGTTGGGGTAGAGTTATTTTGCTTAAGTATATTCGTTTTTAAGTCAATATAACTTTATCATTGAAACCTTGAATCTAGCTGAAGTGAATTAAATCACACCAGATATCTGTGGAATCATTAGAACTTTCTCTCGAGCTTACCTTATTTCATTTCATTTTTGTGTTAGCTGAAATGTTCATTGCGTACAAGAAATTAAAAGCCTCTTCCATATAGATTTATACAGTTATGTTTGATTATGCATAAGCAATTAATATGGTTTAAGCAAAGGGCATATTCAATAGTGCGCTAAAGCATTATCGGCTTTTGCAAAGATGAAATTTTAAAATATTGTTCGGCCGATGTCAGTTACGAGAGTCATATGTTACCTGTAACATAAACTGTAGATGCAATTTGTTTGAATATATAGTTTTAGAAACAAGGAGAAAGACAAAAAAAAAAACTCATTATCACCCAATTCACTTTCCAACACACTTTTAAGTGAATATTTCAAATAAAAATAAACCTACATGGAACCATCTATTCTAGAAGTATTTTCTTGCACCGAGTAATGTTACAGATTTTATTTCATAAGTAATTTTGATTTTGATTACGTACCATACATAAAAAGATAATGCTTCGAAAACAAACAAATCATCAAATTGCTTTTGGAACCATATTGGAGTGCATATGATATCCTTGAGCTGAACGCTATCTGTTCTCAAGCGATTCATGGCATATTTCCGGGTGTCTAGAATGCTTCATATTTCCAATCCTAATGAATCTAATTAATTCGCTGCATCCATTATCACCTATTATTGCTTCCTTCAAATGAATCCCGCTAAATGAAAACCAATGGAGAAAGTATACGTATAAAGCAAAATCATGGATCTAAAGACGAACGGATAACTTATACCAATATTTCGAATAGATGCTGCTCTATGTCAGACCTGCTAAAAATTTCTAAATAAGGAAACGCCAGTTATAATCATATGTATTATATTGATGCTTTAAACATTTCGTGTTCTAGGGAGTTCAAGATGAATTTGTCAGTGAGGCTTATAATATATTTTTAGTTTATAGTCATCCATTCCAAGTACTGTATTATTACACATATCTTATGTAGCAGAGAAGTCCGTAAGTTAGATGCCTGCGTCCTTAAGATTGGTTTCACTTTGCCTCTTGTTTCCACCGTTAACGGTTGAATATTACGCGGGTTATTCACTTGAGACGAAGACCCCAGGTTCAGTTACTTCCCTAAGGACTATGCATTCACGGGGAACAGGCGCTGAGACGTGAGCAAGGGTAATTGCATTCATGACCATCCGGAAGTTCTCTCTGCAGCAGTGGCGCTTGCTAGGTTATCAAGTTTCCTTCTTGTTATTTGATACTGAGTGGTTCTGTCAAGTTTGCTAGTTTAGGATCTAACCCTATCATTCATATTACTGTTATCATTAGTTTGGGTAAACACTTTGTTTTCCATTTTCAGAAAAATATCAAATTTAGTTACCGACTCCGATGAACTGCCAGTATATTAGATTAGGTTAAAATCTTTAATTTGCATTAAACCTCAGTCTCCTCTAAGGAATGAACTCTGAGCTACCGACTATGGTAGCGTAAACAACAAAGGAAATAAGAACCTGAATATTAACTGCACTTTTGGAGCTACAGTAGTAAGACCTATATTTTACATACCAGCACATTTTATCTAATATCCTGTGTTGTGGTGGCCTGTTGGTAACCTTTTTTGCCTGGTGATCCCCGGACTGGGGTTCGAGTCCCGCTCACACTCGTTAGTTCCTTTGGTTGCTGCAACCTCACCATCCTTGTGAGCTAAGGAAGGGGGACTTTTGGGGAGCCTATGGGTCCATTTGCTGAGTTATCAGCTGCCACTGTCTAGCCCTCATTGGTCCTAGCTTACATGGGAGGGGGCTTGGGCGCTGATCATATGTATATATGGTCAGTCTCTAGGGCATTATCCTGCTTGATAGGGAAATATCCCTTGCCTTTGCCATTCATGAGCGGCCTTTAAACCTTTAAAAACTAGTTGGTATGTAAGACATTGGTCTTTTATTATTTAAGGGATGGAGATTCACTCACCCAATGAGTCAAACGTGACTCCTATCGAGCTGGTCCAAGATATTGGTCTTCCTAGGTAACTTCTGAGGTTCCGACTCATTATTTGTGTTGTATTGGTTGGTATCTCTCATACCTTTCATTTGTACTATGTAGGGTTCGATCATAGTAAGGTTGTAGACATTTATTTCTTTTCCTTTCGATATTTCTGTTGACATCCCTCTTTGCAACTATACAAACACTCATATATATATATATATATATATATATATATATATATATATATATATATATATATATATATATATATATATATATATATATATATATATATATATATATATATAATTTGTTACTCAAAACGATGAACTAATTTTGTTTGCTACTTGAAGTGTTTGCTTGTTTTTGAAAGCTATTAGGCGGTGATGATAATCGGCTGTTTGCAACTAAAGTGTTCGCTAGAAAATGTACGCTGAATACTCAATTGTTATTGTAAACAGATGTTAGTATTTAGGTGTTCCGATTTGTTTTATACATTTGTTTGTTGCACTTAGGCATAACCCTTACTTTGTTGGTAATTATGGTATGCTGGAGATAAAAGACCTCTAGCCTACTGCCAAAATCAAGACTCGAACATTATATGAGGTATATGATGAATTCATGATTTTGAAGGCAAAATAGGGGGGTCGAACATTACACGAAGTCGAACATTACACGAGTATATACGGTATATATATACATATATACATATATATATATATATATATATATATATATATATATATATATATATATATATATATATATATATATATATATATATATATATATATATATATATGTATGTATATATACAGAGCATGATCAGGATAATGGAAAATTGATATCACAATTATGTTGATAGACTTATAATTCAAGTGATTTATTATGCATAACCTTAGTTTCTAATAGCTATTACCTCCTTTTGATATGATAACAGTACTTTCCCAAGTTTCTTTTTTGTAAAATACGCAAATATACTACTATCAAGTGACATGTATAAATACAGAGAAGATATTCTGTGATATTCGTAGAGCTCTGCACGGAAATCCAGGTTTTATATAGAGATGGAGGAAATTTAAAGACAGGCAAGGAACACGGATGTTCACTTTTTGCAAGAAGTGCTTTCTGTGGTTCATGCATCAAGGGTTACCTGTCAGAAATCAGAAGACAAAAAAGAAAGACTTTTCAAAGTATATGATAGAGAGAGAGAGAGAGAGAGAGAGAGAGAGAGAGAGAGAGAGAGAGAGAGAGAGAGAGAGAGAGAATTACCATAGACTTAGAGTAAGGGACAGAGCGCTCCCTTACTCACTCTAAGTCTATGGTAATTCTCTCTCTCTCTCTCTAGACTTAGAGTGAGTAAGGGAGCGCTCTGTCCCTTACTCTAAGTCTATGGTAATTCTCTCTCTCTCTCTCTCTCTCTCTCTCTCTCTCTCTCTCTCTCTCTCTCTCTCTCTCTCTCTCTCTCTCTCAGAGTTCTTATAAATGTTAGCAGAATGAATGCACTTTGGTCCAGGCTTCGAAAACGACACCGATACACTATTGAAGAATATCTTTGTAAAACGTAAATGATTCTTACAAAAGAGTTCGAAAATTAAAACTATACGATTTTCTGAACATTACCATCATTTCAGGACTAAATGAAAAGTTCTCTTGTAGTCTCCTTTTAATTTATATTGTGGATATTCCTTTGCCTTAATTCTGGGAAACTTCCCAAGGAAAATAAAGACTAATGTTAATCGATCAAAAAAACGATTAACCGATTAAAAAATGATAAAGTTAGGGACCGACGTTTTTCCAATATAGGAACACAAATTGTGGTCCCCTTTGGTGATGATGATGCACAGTTTAGAGACAGGAGAACGATTGAAAAAAAAGAGTGATTGATTTGGTCAAATGGAAACATCCCTGCCTGGCAAACAGCTGGAGGGATGTTCGAGACCAGCTCACACTCGATAGATTCTAGTAGTGGCTGCAACATCACCATCCTTGTGATCTAGAGATGTGGGCTTTGGCGGGTCTATAGGTCTACATGCTGAATCATCAAGCCATTGTCTGGCCGTCCCGGATCCTAAGAATTGTTAAACCTAATTCTGTGGATTCTGAATTAAATACACACAACCAATGTGAAAGTGATTTACGGCAAAGACATATTTTGTACTTAATTTCTGTAATATGTACTGACATATTATAGAAAAATAATTGTGAATGATATGGTCTCCATTACCTTCCTAGTGAAATATGTCCCTTTCCCAATTACTGGAGGACTGTAGTAATGAAGGAGAATGGTACTAAGAACGATAGATAAAGTTAATAACAAAATTAATGCCACTGAGGCAGCAATTGCTTTCAATGGCACTTGTTTAAAAGAGGCTCTACTAACGTTACATATAATTAAATATATACTATATATAGACATTTATATATATTATGTGTGTAAATTGATATATATATATATATATATATATATATATATATATATATATATATATATATATATATATATATATATATATATATATATATATATATATATATATATATATATTACTGTACACACTTCAGTATACGCTGATGCTATTTAATGATGGTTGAACTTTTAAAGCTGTTTCAGAGATTATTATTATTATTATTATTATTATTATTATTATTATTATTATTATTATTATTATTATTATTATTATTATTATGGCAAGAGGTTTGTTGGAGGTAGCATGAGGAAGGGTAGTGAATGATGGAATGAAGGAGTGAAGGTAAAAGTGGAAGAGAAAAAAGAGGGCAATTGAAGAATGGCTGAAGAATAATAGTGTAGAGAAGTATAAAAGATGTAGAGAAAAAAATAATGGAAGTAAAGCGTAAGGTAATGAGGCAACGAGGGCGGCTGACCTAAGGTGGGGTCAGGGATTGGGTCGTTCACATGAAGAGAATAAGTAGAAGTTTTGGAAAGAAGTGGAGAGAGTAAGGAAGGCTGGTTCGAGAATTGAAGAGATAGTGAAAGATGGAAATGGAAGATTGTTAAAAGGAGAGAAGTCAAGGCAAAGGTGGGCGTAATATTTTGAAAGTTTACTGAATGTTGATAATAGGAAGGCAGATATAATTGCTGTTGCAGGTGTTGAGGTGCCAGTGATGGGAGATGAGAATGAGAGAGAGATTACAAGAGAGGAAGTAAGGAGAGCACTAGATGAAACGAGAGTTGGAAAAGCACCTGGTATGGATGGTGTGATAGATGAGATGTTGAAGAAAGGGTGTGTGACTGTACTTAAATGGTTGGTGAGATTGTTTAATATGTGTTTTATGTCTTCAATGTTACCAGTAAATTGGGTTTGTGTATGTGTTGTACCAGTATATAAGGGTAAAGGAGTTGTGCATGACTGTTGTAATTCAAGGGGTATTAGTTTCGTGAGTGTGTCGGAAAAGTGGATGGTAGAGTACTGATTAATAGACTTAAGGATAGAATAGAGAATGCGATCATAGAAGTACAGGGTGGTTTTAGAAGAGATAGGGGATATATGAATGAAATTTTTACAGTTAGGCAGGTATGCGAGAAATATTTACGAAAAGGTAGGGAGGTATATGTTGCATTTATGGGTCTGGAGAAAGCATATGATAGCGTTGATAGGAAGCAATGTGGAATGTGATGAGGTTATGTGGAATTGGTGGAAGGTTATTGGAAGCAGTTAAAAGTTTCTACAAAGCTAGTAAAGCATGTGATAGGATAGGAGATGAAGTAAGCGATTGGTTTCCGGTGGGGCTGAGGCGAGGATGTGTGATGTTGCTATGGTTTTTTAATTTGTACGTTGATGGAGTGATGAGAGAGGTGAATGCTCGGGTGCTTGGACGAGGATTCACTCAGTGATAGACAAGAATGATCAGGAATGGAAGGTAAATCAGTTATTGTTTTGCGGATGATACTGTACTGGTTGCAGACTCAGAAGAGAAACTTGGCTGATTTGTGATAGAATTTGGAAGGGTATGTGAGAGAAGGAAGTTTAGAGTTAATGTGGGTAAGAGTAAGGTTATGAGATGTGCGAGAAGGGAAGGTGGTGCGAGGTTGAATGCCATGTTGAATGGAGAGTTACTTGGGGAGGTGGATCAGTTTAAGTACTTGGGTCTGTTGTTGCAGCAAATGGTGGAATGGAAGCAGATGTACGTCAGAGAGTGAACGAAGTGTTGGGGGCAGTGAAGGGAATGGTAAAGAATAGAGGGTTGGGCATGAATGTAAAGAGAGTTCTGTATGAGAAAGTGATTGTACTAACTGTATTGTATGAATCGGAGTTGTGGCGAATGAAAGTGACGGAGAGACAAAAAATGAATATGATATGAAGTGTCTGGGGAGTATGAGTGTATGTCACGTAGATAGGGTTAGGAATGAAGCATTGATGAAGAGAACAGGTGTAAGAAATGAGTTAGCAGCTAGATTGGATATGAATGTATAGAGATGGTTTGGCCATGTTGAGAGAATGGAAAATGGCTGTCTACTAAGGAAGGTGATGAATGCAAAAGTTGATGGAAGAAGTACAAGAGGAAGCCAAGATTTGGATGGATAGGTGGAGTGAAGAAAGCTCTGGGTGATAGGGGGACAGATGTGACAGAAGCAAGAGAGCGTGCTAGAAATAGGAATGAATGGCGATCTATTGTTGGCCCTGCTGCTTCCTCCGGTGGCCTTGGATGACCGTGGAGGTAGCAGCAGTAGGGAATTCATTGTTATGAAGCTTCATCTGCGGTGGATAACGGGGGAGCGTGGGCTGTGGTACCCTTACAGTACCAGCCGAACTCGGTTGAGTCCCTCGTTAGGCTGGGATGAGCATAGAGAGGAAAGGTCCCCCTCCCTTTTTGTTCTCATTTGTTTAATGTTGGCTACCCCACAAAATTTTGGGAAGTGCTCTGGTATACATGTATTATTATTATTATTATTATTATTATTATTATTATTATTATTATTATTATTATTATTATTATTATTATATTGAATTTTGCCATATATTTACGAACATGTAGATCTGAGTCTCTTTTATCCGAGCACAACAATCGAGAAAGTTGATATCTTTATGAGTCAGTCTTAGCTGCGAGGCGAGTCGTAAAAATGCTGGAAATTCAGTAAAGATTCCAAAATGATATCTGTCAAAGGCATTCGAGTTTGTAAAGCATTGGAATATTCATGAAGACAAGATATTCAAACTGATTTTACAATACTCAGATGCACCTGCATGTCTATTTCCATGTAGTCATAACTGAATCCACACAGAGAGAGAGAGAGAGAGAGAGAGAGAGAGAGAGAGAGAGAGAGAGAGAGAGAGAGAAATATACAAAAAATG